>NC_045434.1:47461641-47516426 GCF_002776525.5 Piliocolobus tephrosceles | reverse complement strand
ATTTATAGATTCAATGCCATCCCCATCAAGCTACCAATGAGTTTCTTCACCGAATTGGAAAAAACTGCTTTAAAGTTCATATGGAACCAAAAAAGAGCCCGTATTGCCAAGACAATCCTAAGTCAAAAGGACAAAGCCGGAGGCGTCACGCTACCTGACTTCAAACTATACTACAAGGCTACAGTAACCAAAACAGCATGGTACTGGTACCAAAACAGAGATATAGACCAATGGAACAGAACAGAGCCTTCAGAAATAATGCCACACATCTACAACCATCTGATCTTTGACAAACCTGACAAAAACAAGAAATGGGGAAAGGATTCCCTATTTAATAAATGGTGCTGGGAAAATTGGCTAGCCATAAGTAGAAAGCTGAAACTGGATCCTTTCCTTACTCCTTATACGAAGATTAATTCAAAATGGATTAGAGACTTAAATGTTAGACCTAATACCATAAAAACCCTAGAAGAAAACCTAGGTAGTACCATTCAGCACATAGGCATGGGCAAGGACTTCATGTCTAAAACACCAAAAGCAACGGCAGCAAAAGCCAAAATTGACAAATGGGATCTCATTAAACTAAAGAGCTTCTGCACAGCAAAAGAAACTACCATCAGAGTGAACAGGCAACCTACAGAATGGGAGAAAATTTTTGCAATCTACTCATCTGACAAAGGGCTCATTTCCAGAATCTACAAAGAACTCAAGCAAATATACAAGAAAAAAACAAACAACCCCATCCAAAAGTGGGGAAAGGATATGAACAGACATTTCTCAAAAGAAGACATTCATACAGCCAACAGACACATGAAAAAATGCTCATCATCACTGGCCATCAGAGAAATGCAAATCAAAACCACAATGAGATACCATGTCACACCAGTTAGAATGGCAATCATTAAAAAGTCAGGAAACAACAGGTGCTGGAGAGGATGTGGAGAAATAGGAACACTTTTACACTGTTGGTGGGATTGTAAACTAGTTCAACCATTATGGAAAACAGTATGGCGATTCCTCAAGGATCTAGAACTAGATGTACCATATGACCCAGCCATCCCACTACTGGGTATATACCCAAAGGATTATAAATTATGCTACTACAAAGACACATGCACACGTATGTTTATTGCGGCACTATTCACAATAGCAAAGACTTGGAATCAACCCAAATGTCCATCAGTGACAGACTGGATTAAAAAAATGTGGCACATATACACCATGGAATACTATGCAGCCATAAAAAAGGATGAGTTTGCGTCCTTTGTAGAGACATGGATGCAGCTGGAAACCATCATTCTTAGCAAATTATCACAAGAAGAGAAAACCAAACACCGCATGTTCTCACTCATAGGTGGGAACTGAACAATGAGCTCACTTGGACTCGGGAAGGGGAACATCACACACTGGGGCCTATCATGGGGAGGGGGGAGGGGGGAGGGATTGCATTGGGGAGTTATACCTGATATAAATGATGAATTGATGGGTGCTGACGAGTTGATGGGTGCAGCACACCAACATGGCACATGTATACATATGTAACCTGCACGTTATGCACATGTACCCTAGAACTTAAAGTATAAAAAAAAAATAAAAATAAATAAAAATAAAAATAAAAATGGTAAAATCACTAATGCTTTATGAAAAGTTTATGGGGACAATGCTTCAAAATAAATTAACACTTTACAAATGGATAACTCATTTTAAAAGAGATAAGATGATGTCGGAGGTGAATCCTGAAGCACAGAGCATCCATATCAATTTTCAAGGCAGAAATTCATCTTGTTTGTGCCCTAATTGAAGAGGACCCATAACTAACAGCGGAGGTGGAAGTGGACTTTTCTGCTAAGCTATAGGCATCGTTAACCTGCCACTGTTTCCTAACTTGCTTTTCCATAGTAGCTGGCAGTCACAAACACTGTTGTGAAGCCTAAGACTGGTCTTTGAGATATTTTTCAGATTTTGCTGCAAATGGACCAACTGACCATAAGTGGACCAGTGGCCCATGACCTCAACTATATTGGTCTGTTCTCATGCTGCTAATAAAGACATACCTGAGACTGGGTAATTTATAAAGGAAAGAGGTTTAATTGACTCACAGTTTAACATGGCTGGGGAGGCCTCACAATCATGATGGAAGGTGAATGAGGAGCAAAGTCACATCTTACATGGTGGCAGGCAAGAGAGCATGTGCTGGAGAACTCCCATTTATAAATCCATCAGATCTCATGAGACTTATTCACGATCACAAGAACAACATGGGGAAAACCAGACCCCATGATTCAGTTACTTCCCATGACACATGGGGATTTTGGGAGCTACAATTGAAGATGACATTTGGGTGGGGACACAGCCAAACCATATCACCAACCAAGGAACTGACTTGACTGGTCTTGTGACTCCCCTACTTCCCAGAAACTGACTGAGGGCATGAAGACCAGTTTTAATACTTCTACAATTTCATCCCCAACCAATAAGCAGCACCCATTCTGTAACTCTCTGCCAACCGAATCACCCTTTAAAAATCCTAGTCCCTGAATTCTTGGAGAGGCAGCTTTGAAAAATATCCCCTGTACTACTGGCTAGATTACCTTGCAGTAATTAAACTCTTCCTTTACTGCAATACGTTTTATCTCAGTTTTTGGCTCTAACTAGCTTTTCTCTGGAAAAGCTTCACCTGAGAGTCCTTTTTTACCATGACAATGTTTCTGCTTATTTCTCTCATAAAACAAGGACAATTTTGCTAGAGTTTTGATGAGGAATCATTAGGCGTCTACCTTATAGCCCTGATTTGTTGCCTTCTAACTTATTTTAATTTCCTAATTATAAAAAAATGTGTAAAGAACACCATTTCTCTTCAATTAATAATGGAAAAAAGACTACATTGACACTGCCATGGTTGAGTTCCCAGGATGCTCAGTTCTTTAGGAATAGACTAAATGGCTGGTATCATTGCTTATAAAAGTGTTTTGAACTTGATAAAGCTCATGTTGATAAATAAAGTGTATATTTTTTATTTTTATCTTTTAATTCCAATTTTCATAAACTTTTAAAAGTTGTCTTATAAAAAAAAAGAATATAACTACTTTTATTTACATAAAGAATAATCTGTATTGTTATAGGCAGAAGTTTTATCCTGTCAAGCATGATTTTGAATGGTGTTTTTCATTGTGAAAAATGATAGGGAACACAAAGTTCAATACATGTGTCTTATATGAGAAAAAAGCAGAGAAATAATTAGAGAAATTGCATCACAGCCAAAAACAGACTAATAACCCCAAATCAGTGAAAAATTCTGACAATAATGCTAAAAGTATTAATCAATATTATGTGCAAAATATATTAATTCACCTAATGCTATGTGTTGGTGTTTTACCTCATTGTATATTTGAATAATCATTTATTTTTTAAAAAGTGTACAAAATTGTACTATAATGAGGTTCAAATAAGATTTTTTATGCTGCTTTAGTCTATTTGGAAAAATACAGTGTAGAAGAGGCCAGAATAAGTAATTATTACTTATTGTCCATTGCTACATTTTTAAGTTAGCCATTAGTATTTGTTCTTCTCAATATTTTCACAAAAACTAAATGAAATGATAATGGAAGAAATGTTTTTGTTTTGATGCAATACTACTTAGAACTGTAAGATTCAGTATATGTTTTCATTATTTTTTCATTTCTTTCTTGAGGATAGTTGTTTATAAAAATAGACATTAAAAATGTAGAACAATTTTATTTACAGACTCAATGCAATCCCTATGAAATTAGTAATACTATTCTTCACAGAAATAGAAAAAAGAAACAGTTCTAAAATTGCATAGAACCACAAAAGACTCTTAAATGCCAAAGCAATTCTGGACAAAAGGAATAAAACTGGAATCATCACACTATCTGACTCCAAAATATACTACAAAGCTGTAGTAAACAAATTGGCATGACGCTGACATAAAAACAGAAATATATGCTCAATATCACTCATTGTCAAGGAAGTGCAAATCTAAAACACAAGACAGCATCTTACGCCATTTGAATGTCAATAATCAAAAAGACAAAAAAAAATGTTGATGAGAATGAGAAAAAGAGAAAAGGGAACTTTTATACATTGTGCTTGAAATGTAAACTAATGCAGTCATTATGGAATACAGTATGAAGGTTCCTTCAAAATTTTAAATTAGAACTACCATATTATCCAACAATCCCATTACCCAGTACTGGGCACATATTCAAAAGGAATTAAATTATTATGTCGAGGAGATATCTGCACCCTTGTATTTATTGCAGCAGTATGCATGAGAGGCAAGATATGGACTCAGTCTACATATATATCAAGACAGGAATTAAGGAAATGTAATATATGTGCACAATGGAATACTACTCAGCCATAAAAAAGAATGAAATTCTGTCATTTTAGGCAATGTGAATGAACCTGGAGGACATTTTGTTACGAAAAATAAGTCAGCCACAGAAAGACAGATACCAGATGTTCTCATATGGAAGTTTAAAAAGTTAATCTCGTAGAAGCAGCCACTAGAGGCTGGGAAGAGTAGTAGTAGGAGGAGGGATAGGAACAGATTGGTTAACATACACGAATTACAGCTAGATAGGGGAATAAGTTCCACTGTAGGATGAGTATACTTAACAATAATTCATTATGTGTTTTCAAGTAGCTACAGGAGAGGATTTTGAATGTTCCCAATACAAAGAAATGATAAATGTTTGAGGTGATATGCTAATTCCCTGATATGATCATTGCACACTGAATATATTGATATGTACCAAAATATAACACTGTACCCCATGAACATGTATAACTTATCAACTAAAATAATTTACAAAAATAAAAAAGAACAATTTTATATTTTTGTGAGGAAAATACAGAGTTATCATATGCACTGCATCCAGTCTCTGCAATATTATCTTACATTACATCTTACTTTCACATGGTTGATTTGAAATAATTAGTGAAACATCAATTCATTTTTCTCAACTAAAGATCATACATCAATCAGATTTCTTCAGTTTTATTCCATAGTTTAAAGCTAATGTTCATTTCCTGTTTCAGGGTCCTATCCTAGATACCACATTAAGTTTAGTCATCATGACTCCTCAGGCTCTGTTTGGCTGTGACAGGTTCTCCAGGTTTCCTTCTCTTTGAGAGCTTTGACAACTTTGAGTACAAGACAGGTATTTTGTAGACGTATCAGTGGCTTATCACTGTTGGTGTTTTGGTCGCCTTGTGGTGGCAGGGTTTGTCAGGTTTCTCCACTGTAGAGTCATTCTTTCTGTCTGCCTTTATAAATTGTACTTTCTGGAAGGAAGACACTAATTGCAGCCCACACAAAGGAGCATGCAATTATGCAGCAGTTCCTTAAGGGTGAAATTTCCTCTTGTTTGGAATTCCTCTACACAGGAGACTTATGTCTTCTGCATTTATGTATTTACTCAATCATAAATTACAAAATTCATGATTATTTATTTTATACTTTGGGATACGAATATATTACTATTTTAAAATTACATCTTAATTTGTATAATTTTAGGGGTACGAGTGCAATTTTGTTACATATGTAGTTTGAATAGTGGTGAAGTCAGGGTTTTTAGGCTATCCATTGCCCAATTAATGTACATCGTACCCATTAGTAATTTCTCATCATTCACACCACTCTCACTCCCTCACCCTTCCGAATCTCCATAGTCTATTATTCCACACTCTACATCCAAGTGTGCACACTATTTAGCTTTCTCTTATAAGTGAGAATATGGAGTATTCATCTTTCTGTGTCTGACTTTTGTCACTTAAGATAATAACTTTCAGTTCTATCCATGTTGCTGTAAAACACGTGATTTCATCCTTTTTTATGGCAAAATACTATTCCCTTGTGCATATATATCATGTTTTCTTCAGCCACCCATTTGTTGATGGCCATTTAGAGTGATTTTATATCTCCACTATTGTGAATAGTGCTGTGATAAATATATGCGTGGGAATATGTTTTTTATATAGCAGTTTCTTTTCCTTTGAGCAGATACCCAGTAGTGGGATTGCTAGATCAAATGGTAATTCTATTTTTAGTCCTTTGAGAAACCTGCATGCTGTTTACCATAAAAGTTGTACTAATTTACATTCTCACCAGCAGTGTATGAGAGTTCTCTGTTCTCCACAATTTTAATTTGTTGTTATCATTGCTCATATTGTTCCATTGTTAACCATTGGGTGAGTTATCAATTGGTTCCTGTGTCTTTGTGACATAACCTTATTAATATGGGTATTTTATTTATCATTTTCTCACATTCTGGTACTACAAGGTGCTCTAGTTTCATCTTATATATTTCCAGTGCAGTCCTATTACCAGCCATTTCTCTAAGGAACTCTATTTCCTTTTATTAGAAAATGGTATTAGAAACCAAGACCTGGGTGCTATTGTGTTCATTGTTTTTGGAGTATTCTTATATATTCTCAATCGAAAGAACAAGAAACTCTATGTGGGTATATGAACTCGTGCATATACATATATCAATAAATGGTTTTGTATGTAAGCATCTCTATTCATATTAAGCTAAACATAAGTTTATTCTGTGGTTTCCAAGTAATCTGTTACTATGTGAATTACTTTAGCTGTTTCACTTGAAATTCATTTACTTCATTGTTCCATTCCAGTGTGCAGCTTTGGCAACCTCAGAATTGTTAGGCCGAAATCTCATGGGAAGCAATTGATCACCTAGAGTATCATACTTCTGTTCAAGTTTCCTTTTATCCTAAAGTTTTACAGACTCCACTTATTTCTAGTTACTTAGAGATCAATACTTTTATAAATTTGTAATACATGTAGATTTTCTTGTCACAGTCTACATTCCTTTCCAGGATATTCAACTTCCTAACTGACTTTAAAATTTGCATAATTAAAGCTCAATCTTTAACCTGTAATGTACTATGGGTTTTAACAGATGCATAATATGTTGTATCCACCATTATAGTATCATAAAAAATAGTTTTGCATTCTTAAAATTTCCCTGTGCTTCTCAACCTTCTCTTTTCTGCCTAACTCCTGGCTACTACTGATATTTTTACCATTGCCACAGTCTGCCTATTCCAGAATGTTGTATCATTGGAATTGTACAATTAACATTCCTTTTAAACTGGAGTCTTTCATTTAGCAATATGCATTTAAGGTTCATCCATGTATTTTTGTGGCTTGAGACTCGTTATTTTTTACTGCAGAATAACATTTTATTTTACGGATGGGCCACAGTTTGTCAATTAACATATTGAAGGCTATCTTTGTTACTTCTAGTTTTTGGATATCGTTCATAAAGCATCTATGCACATTTGCATGCAGGTTACACATAGAAATAAATTTTAAAAAATCAGTTGGATACATACCTAGGAACATGAACATTGAATTGTATGGTAAGAACATGTTTTACTTTAGAAGATGTTGCCAAACTTTTGTCCAATGTTACGGTACCATTTTGCATCTCCAGCAGCAATGAATGAGAATCCCTGTAGCTGTACATTCTTGCCAAAGATTGGTATCGTCAGGGTGTTATTTTATTATTTAAACCATTCTAACAGACATATACTGAACTTTCACCAGAGTTTTAATGTGCAATTCCCTAATGACAAGTGACATTGAGTATGACTTTGCATGTTTATTTTCTATTTGTTTAAGTAAGCTGAAGTGTCTATTTAGATCTTTTGCACATTTTTAAATTGGGTTGCTTGTTTTCTAATTGTTGAGTTTTATAATTTTTTTTGTATATTTTTGATTCAAATTCTTTATGGGATATTTATTTTGAAAAAACTTGTGAGTCTGTACTTTAAAATTTTTAAACAGTATCCTTTGCTACTAAGATGCTGTTATGAGAAGTAGTTTTTAATTTAGTGATATCTAGTTTATCACTCATTTTTCTGCCATGGGTTATTCATCTAGAAATATACTTAAAAGCTCACACGAATTTAAGACCACCAACATTTTCTTCTACAATTTTTTTAAATTTTATGTTTTACATTTAATCTGACAATCTATTATGAGTTTAGTGAAAAGTATAAGGTCTTTTTCTAATTTTTTGTTTGTTTGTTTTGTTTTGCATATGGACACCCAATTGTTCCAACACCATTTGGTGAAATGATCAGTCTTCTTTGATTGAAATACATTTCCTTTTTGTCAGGTGACTATATTTCTGTGGGACTGTATCTCAACAATTTTTCCTGTCTTAATGCTTTAGCTATCTGTCTTTTCACCAGAACCATGCTGTCTTGTTTGCCTTTGTTTTGTGGTATGCCTTGAGATTAGGTAGAGTGTGTCTTCTAACTTTGCTCCTCTCAGGCAGAGTAGTATTGATTATTCTAGTTTTTTGGACTTTTCTTATAACTATTAGAATCAGTATGTCTATACCAAGAAAAGTACAGTTTGATGGGATTTAGAGAGAGATTTTGTTGAACATACGTGTAATTGGTAAGAGTTGGCATCTTAACAACATTGGGTATTCTGATTCATGAATAAATTATTATCTGTTTGTTTAGATTTTTGTGTATTGCTTTTATCAGAGTTTTATAGTTTTCTACATGTATATGCCATATATATTTTGATAAATTTATACCCATTTCCTTTTTCATGTGTGCTATTTTAATGTATTTTTAAATATCAAACTATAGTTATTCATTACTGGTAGATACAAAAGCAATTGACTTTTATATTTAAATCCTGTGGCCTGTGATCTTGCTATACTCAATTATTCATTCCAGAATTTCTTATTATCATTTCTTTGGGGTTTTCTTCACTGATGTTCATGTTGTCTGCAAACAATGCAAGTATTTTTTTCTTGCTTTCTAATATGTAACCTTTATTTGTTTCTTGTATTATGTAGGACTTCCAGAATATTATTGAATTTCCCCTCCCTCCCTCCCTTCCTTCTTTCTCTCTTTCTTTTCTTTCTTTTTCTTCAGAGTTTCACACTGTCATCTAGGCTAAAGTGGTATGATCTTGGCTCACTGCCACTTCCACCTCCCAGATTCAAATGATTGTTGTGCCTCAGCCTCCTGAGTAGCTGGGGTTACAGGTGTGCGCCACCACAACTGGCTAATTTTTGCATTTTTAGCAGAGACGGGATTTCACCATGTTGGCCAGGCTTTTCTCAAACTCCTGACCTCAGATGATCCGCCCACCTTGTCCTCCCAATCCCATGCTTGGATTACAGGCATGAGCCGTCATGTCTGGGCTCATGATATTTATAAAGCTGAGAAATCTTGTCTCTACTCACAGTTTACTAAGAGTTTTGTTTCTTTGCTTGTTTGTTTGTTTGTTTTGTATGATTGGGTGTTGGATTTGACAATTTTTTTCCGGTTGATTGGTATTATCATATGATTATTCTTCTTTGTCACGTTCATCAGTGGTGGATTATACTGATTTTTAAATACTGAACTAATATTGCATAACAGAAATAAATCACTCAGTTTTTTTGTATAATTTTTTTATATGTTGTTGAATTCAACTTACTAATACATTATTAAGCATCCTTGCATTAGTATTAATGAGAGATACTGGCCATTTTTTTTTTTTTTATGACATCTTTACCTGGTTTGGATATTATAGTAATACTGACTTTAAGAATAAGTTAGTAAGCATTTCCTCTATTTTCTTTTTCTGGAAGAGATTGTGAAGAATTGTTATCACTTCTTCCTTTAATATATGTAAAATTCAACAGTCAAATAATCTGAATCAGGTGCTTTCTTTATTAAAATATTAATTATGGAATCATGTTTATAATACTAATAAATGAATTCAGATTACCTATTTTTTCTTGTGTGAATTTTTGTAATTTTTATCTTCCAAGAAAAGTGTACCTTTTATTAAAATAATCAGATTTGAGTGGATCAGCTTGTATGTGGTATACTCTTAACATCACAATTCCTATAATACAGCAATAGTGATAACCTACCTTTCATTTATGATATTGATGATGTGTGTTTTCTGTTTCAGTTTTGTCTTCAATTTGGTTGCCTTTGCTATCAGTTGCTTTTCTTAATCTTAATAAACATATAATAGCTTCAAAAATTTATTTCTTATATTTCTGTTTTATTTATTTAATAAAAAATTAAATACCATTTTTATTTATCTCGAATATTATTTATATTTATTTTCTGCTGCTTAATTGAAGGTTAAATTTTTCTACTTCTCTAAAATTTCCAAAGCAAAGCTTATATTATTGATTTGAGATATTTATTCTTTTCCAATGGAGTATATGCATTCAAAGCTATAAATTTCTAACTAAGTGCTTTTGTTGCATCTCTCAAATTGATGTAAGTTAATTTTTCTATTTTTTGATAAATTCAAAATGTTTGAAAATATTTTTTGTGACTTACCCTTTGACTCATTTGCTATTCAGAACTTTGTTGTTTAATTTCAAAATACGTGTAACTATGCATTTCAATAATATTTCTTTTTTGCATTTTATTTATTTATTTATTTATTTATTTATTTATTTATTTTTTGAGACGGAGTCTCGCTCTGTCGCCCAGGCTGGAGTGCAGTGGCGCGATCTCGGCTCACTGCAAGCGCCGCCTCCCGGGTTTACGCCATTCTCCTGCCTCAGCCTCCCGAGTACCTGGGCCTACAGACACCCGCCATCTCTCCCGGCTAGTTTTTTGTATTTTTTAGTAGAGACGGGGTTTCACCGTGTAGGCCAGGATGGTCTCAATCTCCTGACCTCGTGATCCACCCGTCTCAGCCTCCCAAAGTGCTGGGATTACAGGCTTGAGCCACCACGCCCGGCCTTGCATTTTTACAATTAATTTTTATTTTTAATGTTTATGGGTACATGGTAGGTATATATACTTATGGGATACATGAAATATTTTAATACAGAAATATAATGCATATTTATCGCATCAGAGCAAATGGGGTATCCATCAACAAAGCCTTTATTCTTTCTAGGTCCTAAAATCAATCAAATTATCCTCTTTTAGGTTACTTAAAAATATACAATAAATTATTGTTGACTGTTGTCACCATGTTGTGCTATCAAATACTAGATATTATCTGTTCTATCTAACTAGATTTTTATTAACCGTCTCCATATTTCCTTCCCACCCTCCAACTAACCTTCCCAGCCTTTGGAAATCATCATTCCGCTCTATATCCATAAATTCAGTTGTTTCACTTTTCTTTTTGAGCTCCCACAAATAAGTGAGGACATGTGATGTTTGTCTTTCTGTGCCTGGCTTATTGCACTTAACATAATGTCTTTCAGTTCCATCTGTGTTCCAAATGACAGAATCTCATTCATTTTTAGGGCTGAATGGTACTCTATTGTGTATACCATATTTTCTTTATCCATTCCTCCACTGATGGACAATTAGGTTGCTTCCAAATCTTGGATATTGTGAATAGTGCTACAATAAGCATGGGAGTGCAGATCTATCTTTGATATACTTATTTTCTTTATTTTGGGTATATACCCAGAAGTGGAATTGCTGGATCATATGGTAGTTCCATTTTCACTTTTTGAGGAAACTCCAAACTGTTCTCTACAGTCGTTGTACATTGTTTTTACATTGTACATTACATTACATTTACATGATTGCACATGTAATTTACATTCTCACCAACAGTGTATGAGTGTTCCTTTTCCCAACAACCTCACCAATATTCATTATTACCTGTCCTTTGGGAAAAAAAAAAAAAAATCAGTTTAACTGTGGTAAGATGATTTTAGTTTTGATTTTCATTTCTCTGATGAACAATGATATCAAGCATTTTTTCATATACCTGTTGCCATTCATATGTCTTCTTTTGAGAAATGTCTATTCAGATATTTTGCCAATTTTTAAATCAGATTATTGGATTTTTTCCTATGGACTTATTTGAGAACCTTACATATTCTGGTTGTTAATCTCTTGTCAAATGAATAGATTGAAAATATTTTTCCCATTCTGTGGGTTATTGATTGTTTCCTCACCCTGCAGAAGATTTTTAACTTAATGTGATCCTATTTGTCCTTTTCTTTTTTTTCCTTTTTTTTTTTTGTGATTGCCTGTGCTTAGGCCAATGTCCTGGAGAGTTTATCCAATGTTTTCTTTTAGAAGTTCTATAGTTTGAGGTCTTACATTTAAATCTTCAATCTATTTTGGTTGGACAATTGTACATAATGAGGGGTGTAATTTTATCCTTCTGCATGTGAATATCCAGTTTCATAGCACAATTTATTGAAGAAACTATCATTTCTCCAATATATGTTCTTGGCATCACTGTGAAAAATGAGTTCACTGTAGATGTCTGAATTTGTTTCGGTGTTCTCCATTGTGTTCCATTGGTCTATGTGTCTGTTTTTATGCCAGCATCATGCTGGTTGCTACAGCTCTGTAGTATAACTTGAAATTAGAAAGTGTGAATCCTCCAGTTTTGTTCCTTTTACATAGGATGGCTTTGAATATTCTCGGTCTTTTGTGGTTCCATACAAATTTAAATTTTTTTTTTCTATTTCTGTGAAGATTGCCGTTGGAATTTTGATAGGAATTACATTTAATCTATATGTTCTTTTGGGTAATATGAACATTTTAACAATATTAATTCTTCCAATTCATGAACATGGAATATATTTCAATTTTTTGTGTTTGTTCTTAAATTATTTGCATCAATGTTTTATAGTTTTCACTGTGGAGATCTTTCACTTCCTTAAGTTTATTTTCAGATACTTTATTTTGTTTATAGCTATTGTAAATGTGATGACTTTCTTGATTTCATTTTCAGAGACATGCTGTTGGCATGTCTAAATGCTACTGATTTTTGTATAGTGATATTATATCTTACAACTTAATTTATTTATCAGTTATAATAGTCTTTTGGCGGAGTTTTTAGGTTTTTCCAAATAGAAAATTACACCACTTGCAAAAAAGATAATTTGACATTTTCCATTCCAATTTGGATGACCTTTATACCTTTCTCATCTGATGGCTCTTGCTAGCACTTCCAGTACTGGGATGAACAGCAGTAGTGAAAGTGGACATTCTTGTCATGTTCCATATCTAACAGGAAAGGTTGTGAGAATATAGCCATTTAGCATGATATTAGCTGTGGATCTATAATATATGCCTTTTATTATGTTGAAATGTGTTCATTTCATAACTAGTTTTTTTTTTTAGGTTTTTATCATGAAGGGATATTGCACTTTATCAAATGCTTTCAGCATCAGTTGAAACGATTACATGACTTTTATTTTTCATTCTGTGAATATGATGTATCACATGGATTGACTCATATATGTTGAATCACTTTTGCATCTCAGGGATAGATCCCACTTGGTCATGATGAATATATTTTTAATATGTTATTGAAGCTAGTATTTTGTTAAAGATTGTTGCATCAATGTTCATTGGGATTATTGGCCTACAGTTTTCTCTCTTTTGTTTTTCCTGTGTCTTTGCTTTTGATATCAGAGTAATACTGTCCTGGAGAATGAGGTTGGAAGTACTACTTCCTCCTCTATTTTTCAGCATGGGTTGAGTAGAACTGGCATTAGTTCTTCTTTAAATGTTTAGTAAAATTCAGTAGTGGAGCCTTTGGCTCCCAGGCTTTTCTTTGCTGGAAGAATTTTTTATTATGGTTTCAATCTCATTGCTTGTAATTGGTCTGTTCACGTTTTGGATCTCTTTATGGGTCAATCTTGGTAGATTATACATGTTTAAAAAATTATCTCTGTCTTCTAGGTTTTCAAATTTATTGGCATATAGTTGCTCATAGTAGCCACTAGTGATCCTTCAAATTTCTGCAGTATTGGTTGGAATATTTTCTTTTTCATCTCTGATTTTATTTAATTTGGCCTTCACTCGATCTTTTTTAGCGTGGCTAAAGATTTGTCAATTGTGTTTCTTTTGAAAAAGTCAATTTTTTGTTTCATTGATATTCTGTATTGTTTTCTTTGCTCAGTTTCATTTATTTTTGCTGTGATCTTCATTATTTATTTTCTTCTGCTAATTTTAGGTATGGTTTTCTCTTGCTTTTCCAGTTCTTTAAGATGTATTATTAGGTGATGTATTTGAAGTTTTTCTTCTTTTTGATATAGGTGCTTATAGCTATAAACGTTCCTCTTAGTACTACTTCTGGTGTATCCCATAGATTTTGCTATATTCCGTTTCCATTATCATTTGTTTGAAGAAATGATAAATTTTATTTTTAATTTTTACATTCACTCACTGGTCTTTCAGGAGTATATGTTTGATTTATATGTGTTTTTATAGTTTCCAAAAATTTCTCTTGTTATTGATTGTTACTTTTATTCCATTAGAGTGAGAGTAGATGCTTGATATTTCAATTTTTTGAATGTTTTAAGACTTGTCACCTGTGATTTTGGAAATCACAATTTCTAACCACCTTAGTAGAGATGTATTGTATCAAGAATAAGTTCTTCAGCATGTAATAACAAAAAATGAATAATATTTCTTCACCTGTGACTTATCTATTACTTATATACAAAGAGGTCATCAATAAGGCTGTTCCAGTTTGACTAGGAGGTTCAATTGGGTTTTTAACAACTCACAGTTTTTCAAACCTCTCATTTACAATTTTTCCAGATTTGACACCATTTCCTGTTAAAACTAAAAAAGAAAATCAATGCATATAAATAGAGTTAAAATATTTAGAGCTATAAATGTACTTAGCAGAAGAAACAGTTAATAGAATGGAATTTGTTTAACACTAGCTAATGGAAATTATGGGTAGGGAGACCAGATTGAGTGAAATACTTTCTTAAATGTAAACACTTTCAAACAATTTTGCTTTCATTTATGAACATTATATAACTGTAATACAATAATTACTAAGATTAAATAAAAGATCTATAGCTTCAGTGACAGAAGTAGGACCTTGGATCTCATTCTTCTTGTCTAAATTAAGACCCAGATGTGACAAGCCCTGTCTATTCCTAGCTCGAAGTACATCCAAGCTCAGTTTCTAGAGGACTGAAATTCTTTGATCTTTTTAAATTATTATTTTAAAAGTAAATACTTTTAAAAAGAAAAGAAATATGGTGAAGTAATTTTAAGTCATCTGTAATCCTGCTATCTAGCAGGAACAACAACATATATGTTACTGTATTTCTTTTTTTGTTTTTTTTGAGACGGAGTCTTGCTGTGTCTCCTGGGCTGGAGTGCAGTGGCCGGATCTCAGCTCACTGCAAGCTCCGCCTCCCGGGTTCACGCCATTCTCCTGCCTCAGCCTCCGGAGTAGCTGGGACTACAGGCGCCCACCACCTCGCCCGGCTAGTTTTTTGTATTTTTAGTAGAGACGGGGTTTCACCGTGTTAGCCAGGATGGTCTCGATCTCCTGACCTCATGATCCGCCCGTCTCGGCCTCCCAAAGTGCTGGGATTACAGGCTTGAGCCACCGCGCCCGGCCTTACTGTATTTCATTACACTCTCTCTAACTAGTAAATACATATGTTCTATGTAGGTAAGTAGACAGAATATACTAAATAAATTTTTATTTATAATATTTAAATATTTTAAAGTGTATCACAAATAATTAAATGTTTAAAATAATAGAGTATGCAGCCAAAAATTAGACCCACATAAATATGGTCAATTGATTTTTGACAAAGGGATAAGGGTAAAACAATGAAGAATAAATGGTCTTTTCAACAAACGGTGCTGTTAACAACTAACCATCCACCTGCTAAAAAACGAATCTAGGCACAGACCTCATGCCCTTCGTAAAAACTAACTCAAAATGGATCACAGACCGAAATGTAAAATGTAAAACTGTAAAACACCTAGAAGTTAATTAAATATTTATTACTTAAGGAGAATTTTAGATTTATTAAATAATAAATTATTAAAATATTATCCCAAAAGTTTTATAACATATTAAAAAGACAATGTTTACTATTTTTAAATACTCTCACTTCAAACTTGTGTTTTATTTTAAATCTTCACAATTGTTAGAAAATCTGGAATTAATACATTTTTATAAATGTGTTGAGATTATTTTTCTCCTTAGGGTGAATTTTTTGAAATATTATTAGTTATTTGAAGGACAGTAACAACAACCTTCGGTATATTTTACGGTATTGTTTTGCCACCTGGATACTGATGTACCTACAGCTGGATAAATTAGAGACCCCACAAGATAAGTAATTTGCATTGATAATTGGATGTCCTCAAATAGTTCGTACATCAGAATGATGAGATATGAATGAATGGGTCTTACATTTTTAGCCTAAATTGTGACCAATGTTTGGTTGTTTAAATTGGCTGAGGGAAGTCAGCACAGGCCTGAATGAGCAGCTGGGAATGCTTAATTGGAGTTAATTGCTGATTGGAGACTGGTAATTACTAACTACTCTCACCTGTACAAATTGGCCTATTTAAAAAAAAATTAGAAAAGTTAAGTAGAAGAATCTAATGTAGTAGCCTGTTACAGCGAATCTTACAGCAGACAAAGCAAGTAATTTGAAGCTAAGGGATGAAAGAATAGAAAAGACAATAGAAAACTTGAATATCTTCACTTAATATTATATTAGCTGAGTCTATGGTTATTGTTTCCTGTAGGGTAGGCTTTTGTTATAGTGCACAAACCAGTTCCAGTTGTGTGCTTACTAAAAAATATTACTCTCCTAAGAAAGAACATTTCAGAAAAGATGAAAGCTTTCTAGATATTTTTTAAGAAAATAAAATTATAAAAGAAAAATTAACACAAACCTGATCTGAGATAGACATATTTTTGTAATGTCACTTACAACTTAGTTTTGGAGAGAAATTTATTCCTAACTTTTTTTTTTTAACTTTTATTTTAATTTTGGGGTAAATGTGCAGGTTTGTTATAAAGGTAAACTTGTGTCATGGGAGTTTGTTGCACAGATTTTTTGTCACCCTGGTATTGAACCTATCATCCATTATTTTCTTCCTGATCCTTTCCCTCCTCCCACCCTCCACCCTCTGATGGGCCCCAGTGTCTATTGTTCCCTTCCATGGGGTCATGTGTTCTCATAATTTAGCTTCCACTTTTAAAGAAGGACATGTGGTATCTGGTTTTCTGTTCCCGTGTTAGTTTGCTAAGAATGATGGCCCCCAGTTCCATCCATATTCCTGCAAAGGACATAATCTCATTCTTCTTTATGGTTGCACAGTATTCCATATTCCATGGTATATATGTACCATGTTTTCTTTATCCAGTCTACCATTGATGGGCGTTTAGTTTGATCCCATGTCTTTGCTATTGTAAATAGTGCTACAATAAACATACACAATTTATATTTCTCTGGGTATATACCCAGTAATGGGATTGCTGAATCAAATAGTAGTTGTATTTTTAGGTCTTTGAAGAATTGCCACACTGTTTTTCAGACTAGTTTTATTAATTTAAACTCCCACCAACAGTGTATAAGTATTCCATTTTCTTTGTAACTTTGCCAGCACCTGTTAGTTTTTGACTTTTTAATAACAGCTGTTCTGCCTGATGTAAGTTGGTATCTCATGTGGTTTTCATTTGCATTTCTCTAATGATCAATGATATTGAACTTTGTTCATATGCTTGTTGGCTGCATGTATGTCTTCTTTTAAAAAGTGTCTTTTCATTTCCTTTGCCCACTTTTTAATGGGGTTGTTTGCTTGTCTTGTAAATGTGTTTAAGTTTCTTACAGAGTCTGGATATTAAATCTTTGTCAGATGAACGGTTGCAAAAATTTCCTCCTGTTCTGTATGCTCTCAGTTTACACTATTGATAGTTTCTTCTGCTGTGCAAAAGCTCTTTAGTTTAAACAAATCTCATGTGCCAATTTTCTTTTTGTTGAACTTGCTTTTGACATCTTGATCCTGAAAGCTTTGCCTATTTATACATCCAGAGTGGTATTGCTTTGCTTGTCCTCCAGGTTTTTAAGCTGTAGGTTTTACATTAAAGTCTTTAATTCATATTGAGTTGATTTTTTGTATATGTTACAAGGAAGTGGGACAGTTTCAGTCTTCTGCATATGGTTAGCCAGTTATTCCAGCAGCATTTATTGAATAAGGAGTCTTTCCCCATTGCTTGTTTTTGTCAGCTTTGTGGAAGATCAGATGGTTATAAGTGTGCAGCCTTATTGCTAGCCTTTCTATTCTGTTACATTGGCCTATGTGTTTGTTCTTGTACCAATACCATGCTGTTTTGGTTACTCTGGCCATGTAGTATAGTTTGAAGTTGGGTAGCATGAGCTTTCAGGTTTTTTCTTAGTATTGCTTTGATTATTCAGACTCTTTTATTTTCCATATGAGTTTTAAAATAGCTTTTACGTTTTAGTTCTGTGAAAAACATCATTTGTACTTCGATAGGTATAGTATTGAATCTATAAATTGTTTGGGGTAGCATGGCAATTTTAACAATATTGAATCTTTCTATTCATGAGCATGGAATATTTGTATCATCTCTGAGCAGTGTTTTGTAGTTCTTGTTTTAGAGATCTTTCATCTCCCTGGTTAGCTGTATTCCTAGGTGTTTTATTCTTATTGTGGCCATTGTGAATGGGATTTTGCTCCTGATTTGGCTCTCGGCTTGACTGCTCTTGGTGTACAGGAATGTTAGCTACTTTTGTACATAAATTTTGTGTCTGGAGAGTTTGCTAAAGTTGCTTATCAGTTTAAGGTGTTTTAGGGCTGAGACTATGGGATTTTCTAGATATAGGATTATGTTGTCTGCAAACAGTGATAGTTTGGCTTTCTCTTCCTATTTGAATGTCTTTTATATCGTTCTCTTGCCTGATTGCACTGGTTAGGGCTTCCAATACTAGGAATTGGAGAGAGGCATCTTTGTGCCAGTTTTCAAGGGGAACGCTTCCAGCTTTTTCCCGTTTATTATGGTGTTGGCTGTGGGTTTGTCATAGATAGCTCTTACTATTTTGAGGTATATTGGTTCCATAACTAATTTATTGAGAGTTTTTAATATGAAGAGGTGTTGACTTTTATTGAAAGGATTTTCTGCATCTATTGAGAAGATTATGTGGTTTTTGTCTTTGGCTCTGTTTATGCGTTGGATCATGTTTATTGATTTGCATATGTTGAAACAACCTGGCATCCCAGGGATAAAGACTACTTGATTATGATGAATAAACTGTTTGCTGTGTTGTTAGATTCAGTTCACTAGTATTTCGTTGAGGATTTTTGCTTCAGTGCTCATCAAGGATATCAGCCTCAAGTTGTTTTGTTGTTGTTGTTGTTTTTATTGTGTCTCTGCCAGATTTTGGTTTCAGAATGATGCTGGCTCATGGAATGAAGTATAGAGGAGTTCCTCCTCTTCAATTTTCTGGTATAGCTTCAGAAGGAACAATAATAGCTCTCTCTTATACATGTGGTAGAATTTAGCTGTAAATTCATCTGGTTGTAAGCATTTCTCATTGGTAAGCTATTTATTACCGACTGAATTTTAGAGCTCACTATTGGTCTGTTCAGGGATTCAATTACTTTCTGGCTCAGTCTTGGCAGGACGTATTTGTCCAGGAATTTATCCATTTCTTCTAGATTTTCTAGCTTGTGTGCATAGAGGTGTTCATAATACTTTCTGATACTTATTTTTATGTTTCTGGGGTCAGTGCTAATATCTCTTTGGTTGTTTATAATTGTTTTCATATGGATTTTCTCTATAGACCTAGAGGTCTATCTATTTTATTAATTTTTTAGAATAAACCAACTCCTGTAATTGTTAATTTTTTGAGTGGTTTCTCATGTCTCTGTCTCCTTCAATTCAGCTTTTACTTGGCTATTTATCATCATCTGCTAGCTTTGGGATTGGTTTCCTCTTGGTTCTCTCGTTCTTTTAGTTGTGATGTCTGGTTGCCAAATTGGGATCTTATAACTTTTTGATATGGATGTTTAGTACCATAAATTTCCCTCTTAACACTGCCTTAGCTGTGTTCTGGAGATTCCGGTATGCTGTATCTTTGTTCTCATTCATTTCAAAGAATTTCTTGATTTCTGCCTTCATTTTATTATTTGCCCAAAAGTCATTCAGGAGCAGGTTATTTACTTTCCATGTAATTATATAATTTTGAGTAAACTTTTTAATCTTAATTTCTAATTTGACTCTGCTGTGGTTTGAGAGAGTGATTCTTATGATTTCAGTTCTTTTGCATTTGCTAAAGAGTGTTTTGAATCTAATTATGTGATCAGTTTTAGAATATTGTCACGTGGTGATGAGAAGAATATTGTTTTTGTTTAGAGAGTTCTGTAGATGTCTGTTAGGTCCATTTGATCCAGTGCTGAGTTCAGATGCTGAATATCTTTGTTATTTTTCTGCCTCAATGATCTGTCTCATACTGTCACTGGGGTGTTGAAATCTCTCACTATTATTGTGTAAGAGTGTAAGTATCTTTAAGAGTCTCTAAGACCATTATTAATTTGGGTGCTACTGTGTTGGGTGCATGTATATCTTGGATAATTCGGTCTTCTCATTGAATTGAACTGTTTGTCAATATGTAATGACCTTCTTTGTCTTTCTTGATCTTTGTTGGTTTAAAGTCTATTTCATCTGAAATTTAGAATTGCAGTCCCCCATTTTTTTTTTTTTTTTTTCTGTTTTCCATTTGCTTGATAGATTTTTTCCGTCTCTTTATTTTGAGCCTATTGTTGTCAATGCAAGCTTGATGGGTCTCTTGAAGACAGTATACCAATGGGTCTTATTTCTTTATCCATTTTCCACTTTATGCCTTTTAGCTCAGGCATTTAGCCTATTTATCATGGTTAGTATTGACATGTGCAGATGTGATCCTGACATCATGATGTTAGATGGTTATTATGCAGCCTTGTTTATGTGGTTCCTTTATAGTGTCTGTGTATTTCAGTGACTTTAATGGCTGGTAACAGTCTTTTCTTTCCGTATTTAGAGCTTCCCTTAGAAGCTCTGTGTTCCCTTGGCATTTGCTTGTCTGAAAAGGATCTCATCCTCTTTTGCTTATGAAGCTTAGTTTGGCCAGAAATGAGTTCTTCATTGGAATTTGTTTTCTTTTAGAATGTTGAATATTGACTCCAAATCTCTTCTGACTTGTAAGGTTTCTGCTGAGAGGTCAGCTGTTGGTTTAATGGACTTCCCTGTGAAGGTGGCCTGACCCTTCTCTCTAGCTGCCTTTAACTGTTTCTTTTTTTTTTTTTTTTCTTTTCAACCTTGGAGAATCTGACGATTATGTGTCTTAGGATGATCTGCTTGTAAAGTATCTTACTGGGATTCTCTGCCTCAATTTCAATGTTGGCCTCTCTAGCTAGGTTGGAGAAGTTCTCATGGGTGATATCCTGAAATACGTTCTCCAAGTTGCTTAAACTCTCCCAGTCTCTTTCAGGGACACAAGTGGGTCATAAATTTGGTCTTTTTACATAATCCCATATTTCTTCAAGGTTTTGTTTGTTCCTTTTTATTCTTTTTTCTCCATTCTCATCTGTCTTATTTGAGAAAGCCAGTCTTCAAGCTTCAAAATTCTTTCCTCTGGTTGCTCTATTCTGCTGTTAATACTTGTGATTGTATTATTAAATTCTTGTAGTGTGTTTTTCAGTTCTATCAGGTTGGCTACATGCTTTTCTATACTGGCTCTTTTGTCTTTCAGCTCCTGTATCATTTTATTTTTCAATATATTCCTGCATCTCAATGATGTTCATGCCTATCTATATTGTGAAATCTATTTCTTTCATTTCTGCCATCTCAGCCAAATTCAGAACCATTTCTGGAGAGGTAGTGCAGGCATTTGGAGGAAAGAAGGCACGCTGGCTTTTTGAATTGTCATTTCCTGTGTGGGTTCTTTTCCATCTTGGTGAGCTGATGTTTCTTCATTATCTGAAGTTGCTGATCTTTGGATTTTTATTTTATTTTATCCTATTTCATGACCTTGAGTGTTTGATTGTGGTGAAAGGTGGGTTGAGCTGAAGGGCTTCATATCTTGAAGATTTTAGGGGGCCAATGCTCGGCCCCCAACTCCTGGATTCCATTCTCTAACTCTGAGAAACTTGTATCAGGCCACGACTTTTTCCTCTGACTCCTCCAAGTTAAGAATCCAAGGTACTCGGGTGCAGAGCAGTTTCAGGACCAGTAATAATTACACTCTGATGGGTGTTGTCAGCCCATCAGAGTGTAGTGCGTTTCATAGTGCGATGGCAAGAGGATCCATCCTCATTTGCAGATGCCTGATGCAGTGGCAGTGGCAACACGATAGGGTGCACATGGTGGCTGCAGGAGGATGCTAGTAGGTGTCAGGGTGCCTGTCTCTGTGCTGGTGTTCACCACAGTGGTGAAGGTAGCACGGGTTGGGGGGGTAAGGAGAAGAGGGCCTGCATGGTTGCACTAGGGATGGTGGTGTTAGGACAGGGGTGGGGTGTTGGTGGGTTCAAGTCTCTGTGCACTCTCAATGTGCCATAGGCAGGTGAGGTGGGTCATGATGAGGAAGGGTCCACTGTTCTCTGTGCCTAGTTTCATTCTCTGTAGTTTTGGCGCAAGGACTGCGTGCTGGCAGAAGTGGGGCTTGCTGGCTCTGTATCTGCCGAGATTTTGACTGCAGTGGTGATCTGGCAGCGGGAAGAGGAGCGGAGTGCATTCCCACCACAGCAGTGGTAGGGAAGGGTGCTGGCACACGCATGCACTGATAGGGCAACATAGGCAAAACCTGCCATACACACATGCACTGGAAAAGTGATATTGGGGGTGGCTGTGGGACTGGGGGAAGCTGCAGTGTTGTCAGGGAGCCTGTGGGCTAGTGTATGGTGGGGGCCACCCCACTGGAGCTGTCTGCTGCTCAGGCATGTTCCTCCAGTGCAGTAGCTACAATGAGGGCCCCCAGGGTAACCAAGGCTGTCCTGCAAATAGGTGGGGCCAGGAGGGGTCTGCAGCCCAAGGGGTTCTCAGGTCAGACCAGCCAGTCTGATGGGCAAGACCACCTTGCAGAGTTCAGGTCTACCAGTTCCCCTAGGGCTAAAATATCCTTCAAGAGCAAATCGAGCCCAGGGCTATCCCTGCCCATGCTCCACTATAGAAGCTCCTTCACCAAATTGTGTAGGCTCTTCATCAGCTAGAGTGTAGCCCATGCCACTTTAAGCAACTCTCCCTGTCAACTTGAGTGTCTATGGTGGTCAAGGGGTTTCCTCCTTCTGGGATTCTAGAAGCTCATGATGAGAGCAGGTTGCTCTTGCCAGTTCAACTCACCTATTCACCCATAGTCAGGAGTAAGGAATGAGTTCTGGTGCAAGGTAGCCCTATGCAGCATCCCCAGCTTCCTCCTCCTTCAGCCCAGCTTCTATATCTTCCCCTAAGTACCATCCCTCTGAAGCTCTGTTGCAAGTACCCCAGTCATCTCAGTCCCTTACCAGCAAGTGGGGTTTGGGCCAGCTGGGGCCTGAATTGCCGATTAGTACTACAATTTTTGAGCAAATTTTCTCGTGTTCTAAGAAAGCTAGTTATATGTCACCAAGCTGTCAGGAATCTTATGATCTTTAATCATATATATTTTGTCTTATAGCTAATGTAATAAAAAATATTTAAATATTTTTCTCTGTCCATATAATGACCTCAGAATGTTGGGTTTTTTGAACTAGCTTATTCAGAAGCTTCTCCCCTTGTACCAGTGTGCAATAGGACTTTGGCTTATGTTTATCATTTAATTTTCTAAAAAAAATTTAATACTCAAGGAAACAAAACTGTAAGGCATTTAATACTATACAGAAGGGCACATTGGTGATTAAAAAAATAGGGAGTAAAATAATACCCAAGAGGAAAGAAACACTTAAAAAATTAAGTGATTATTAAAAATATAAACGCCTTCTTGAAAAGAGACACATTTCCATGCTCTAGAAATAAAGAAAAAAATCTAATCAGTAGTACATTTGTGGAAACATTATAGATACCCTGAAGAAAAATAAGGGTGGTTGGACAAATTAGATTTGTTGTGGAGAACATGATTTTAGAAAATATTACAATAATGTTTTATCTAAGAGGAAGTTGATTTTAATTTGACTGATTGAAATGTCTCTAGTTGCAGATGTGTGTGTATCCAATACAAAAGTATTCAATTTTGTGTGGATGAAATAATACTGTCAACTGCTTATGATGAAAGATAAAATTTTACAGTAAAGCAAACGTATGATATATATATTTGGTACAATGCAGGAGAAAAAATTTTGAAAGAAAAAAAGCAATTAGTATTTCCTCACCAATGCTATACTGTTAGGTCATCAGTCATGGTATCATATTTAAACATCAAAACAGATAGTTAAATATTTCTCCCAAATAGCTGGGTTTCTGGTGAAATTACTGCTTTATGGTTATGGAGGGGATTACTTTAAGTTCTATTTGAAACAGAAGAAGAATGCTCTACGTATTCAAAAATTAACAGAATTGTGTGAGCATGTGAATGAGCATTTAGCTAAGAGTAGATGTCTAAACACAAAAACTAAAATATTTGTAAGTACATATTGAAGGCCATTTGGAAAAAAATGCCAGAAATGTGTACTGTATTTTTTACACTGATCTCAAGTAACCACAGAAGAAAAATTATAGTAATGATGGAGGTTGTTAGTTATTAATTATTGTTCAACTAGTAATACTTCAGCTAAATATAACCTATCATTTACCATGTACTTAGTAGTCCCATAAAATTGGCTCAAAGCTTCATCCTGAGCATGTGATGAAATCCCGTGCCTCTCCCTTTATCATTCAATTTCTTGGCAAGTGGCAAACATTACTCAGCTATTTCTTACTTCTTTTTCTTTGTTTCTCTAAATCCAAATATCTTTTGTACCATGATAACTGAAACTTTACTCTTAATCACAGTATTCTGTCACAAATGTTCAATAGAATGTATGATCTCAATTTTTCTTAAAAAGAACTCAAAACAGTTACAACTCAACAAAGCAGAGAAACAGAACCCCTAACTGTACCTGTAGGAGTTTTACTGATACTCAGTTTTATCATTTGGTTGCACCCTTCCAACCTTTTGCTCTTCACTTTTTTTTAATTGTATTTAATTTTCAATCTGTATTTTCTTAGCATTCACTGAAATCCTTTAACATGACCATTATCAATCCTTTGTCAGCAATCGTATAGATCTCCATTTCATCTAGGTACATTGTTGGAGCTTCATTAGTTTATTTTGTTGTTGTCATATTTCCCTAATTTTGAAAAATAATCCCTACTTCTTTATGTTGAGGAAGTAGCCACTTCTTCCATTTTTTGCAAGTGTCTTTTGGAGGCGATAGACCCTTACTATTTAGTCTAGCCTGGGATCACGGATGGGCTGGCTGGTAGCAAGTCTGGACAGCAGACCTAAAACTACCGAGTTCTCTAGTTAGAGTGGGTTGCTTGTGCACTCTGAAGTCAAATGATACTACTGACCGTGCTTCACGCTCTAGTGAGACCAGCAGCTGGACTCTGCCATCATGTGGAGCTGCTGGCTAGGCTCTGTAATTGTCTTTAATTCAGCAGAGCTGCAAGTTATTTCCCCTAGCTAGATAGTATTTTTATTTAAAATCTGTACTTGAGCAGAGCTCTGTGCTGGGCATCAGGGTTGGTTAGGTCTCTGAGGTTGCTGCTCAGCCACACGGGGGTGAGTAAAACCAATGGCTATGCTCCACTGCTATGCATGGTGTTTGGCTTGACTTCTAGCCTGAGGTAGACTTAAGCAGAGCAGCAAGGTTGGTCAGAGTTACCACTCAGCAGCTAGGGTTGGGTGGGACAAAATTCTCCCTCCATGAGTAATTGTTGACCTGCAGTTGCTGGCCAGTCTGGGGAAGATTTAAAGGGAGACTTAGTTTGTTTACTTCTTTCTGTCTGGGTTTGGGCAGGGTAAATGCTCACTCTGCAGGTAATCACTGACCTGCAGTTGCTCCTCATCCTGGGGAAGAGCTGGAAGATGGTTACAGATTGATGCCTGAAAGAACTGTGGACTATGCTTCCTGCAGGATGATATTGGCTAGTCTCTCTGGTGTGGAACCTCTGTTAGCTCAAGTGCAGAGAAATTGCCATGTTCTGCACACTGCTCACTGTGAACCACACCTTCATTCTTTGGTTCTAACTGACCGCATTTAATCCAGCCCCGTCAGTATCCCAATGTTTCCTGTGGGATGAGATAGGAGTGAAGTGTTCTCTGAAGGGTCCCAGAATCATGGGGAAGCTGACTATCCATCTCCAACACACTTTTCCCACTGTACAAACCATGGATCCAAGATAATTTTTTGTGTGTGGTTCAACGCCAATTTGTGAGAGGGGCTGTGCAATCAAAGAAATCCATTTCTCTTGCCATTGGATCTAAGAGGGAGTGAAACCTGGGGACTCCTATCCTGCTGTCTTGCTGATGTCATGCCCCATTTCATTTAAATTTAAATGAATGGCAAATTATTTATTTAAAAACTGTTTGACACCACTGGGTTAAGATAATACAGTATGTAGAGCATTCTCTTTGTCTTTCTTTCTGAAGCCAACCCAAATAACAAGGTGATTGACAAAATATTTGATATGTAATTAAGGAACACCTATACTCTTTGAATACACCATGTAAAGTTTGGCTTATAGTTTGTGTAAAACCAGATTGGGATAAGGTATATACTTACAAGATCATTAGGCTTTGGAAAGAGCCAAAAACATTCAGACTGGAAAGAGCAAGGGCAAAAGTTATCAAAGCAGATGGTTAACTCTTAGGTGTAAAACAAATAAGCCCTCATTTTGGAACAAGATCAATGTTTGACACATTAGTGGGGGAGAGAATGTACTTGAATTTTGGTTATGTGGTGACAAACCCATCTCTGAAAATAAAAAAAAAAAAAAAAGAGAGAGAGAGAGAGAAAGAAACAGTGCCAGGCAAAATATGTTGCAGAAAGCTCAATAACTGTTTTCTGTCAGAAAACAGAAAAAGGAAAGACTAAATTAAGAACACAAATTCTATATGATATGGAGTTTACTGAGCCTAAAATAATACCTTGCAAGATTGCCTGTGAGTTATATCTGCAGATATAGCATTTGATGGGAAGGTTTCCTATAGATTACAGCTCAACCCTAATGCATGCCCAATATAAACAGACAATGAATTCACAATATTTCACAAATAACTCATACAGAAACAACTTATAATATGACTAAGAATCACAACAGACACTGGGCAAATCCAAAAATGCATTAAGAATAAAAATAAAGGGAAAATAATTAGACTAAGAAAAGGTAAAAGAAGAACGTAAAAATAATGAATACATCACAGTGCAATACAGCATTTTTCAAAAAATTTTAAAAATACTCAAATGAAATCTGGCTTTTCTGATATACTGCTAATATCAAAAGATCAAAGGACTCAGAAACAAAATGCTCTCAGGAACAGATAAACAACAAACTAGCAAGGATGGGAGAAAACAGAAACACAAAAAGAAAATGAGGTTTGCATCATAAGTAGTAAAAAAATAACCATAGGCTTCTCAATATGTGGCAGGGTCATTGAGGACAGTCTCACAAAAATTGATCACAGTTATATTAAAGATGAAAAATGAAGAGCGATTTTATATTTTATGAACTACTCAAAGGAAAGATACAATCTATTTAGTGTTGCTCTTAGAAATAAAAATGACCTCACACCTGTAATCTCAGCACTTTGAGAGGCCGAATAAACATCTAAACATGCACGTGATGAATTTACGTGAGCCTAGTAGTTCCCTAAGTTGTCTGTACAAAATGTACAGATATATAGTTATAGTAAAGACTATATATATTCATAGTAATTATAAGAGGAATAATATGTATACTTTTTTCTGAATTGGTTGGAATGTGTAATTTTTGAACAAGCTATTGCAGCTAGAAAGATAAAATCTATTATGGAGCCATTTGAGTGTGTGCTAGCCACCTTCCTATATTAAAACTTCAAAATAATGAGTGATTTATGAAGATTCTAGAGGAACATCATTTGTAGATTTGAGATGTCACTTATACTTTTTTTGTCCATTAGATTTGTTGTCCTCTTTTGCACTTAAATACATTGTTTTTCTTCTTTATCTCAACCTTCCATAAAAATCATGATTTTTACCACCATTTGAAGCATTAAACTATGAGCAATATCCTATGAAAATTATTTCAAGAAAAATACCAAATTTACTTAAAATTTTTATTGGAAAAAACAATGTAGCAATAGATATACTGAAGTTTTCCCCAGCATAGAAGGGCTTCAGTAGAAACATTGTTTGATCAATTGAAGTTCACATGTATTTACACAAATTATAGATAGGAAATTCTTTTTCCCTTTCATTACTTTAAAACTTGCTTATCCATACGAAAGCAATTACTTTGATCAAGGTATATAAGTAAAGTCTGGCTCTGTTCATATTTTGTTTTTCTAAGGTTGCATATTTTCAAAATGAAAAATGTGTTGCTCGCTAATGGGCTAGACATACATAACTCTATCCTATCATGGATATTACTGTATTTGTTATCCTTTTTTGGTTTGTTTTGGTTTTATTTAATTATCCTTAGTAAGTGAATTCTGTAATTTCTATCATCTTAAATTAGTTTTTGAAATTGTAAATATATGTGTGTAGGGGAATAATGCATGTGTTTTTACTTTCCCAATGAAGAGAAAATTAATAATTTTAACAACTGAATTTGCCTTTCATCGTAGTATTAGCTTCCACCATCATTTATAATATAGCTCTGCAGGATCTGGAGACAGAACTTTAAAATTTTATAAACTGAAGGTTTCTATTTAGTAGGTTCCAGGGAAGCAAAAATATAAAAATTCTTACATTTGAGCTTGTGAGATTCCAAAGCAAAATGTTATTAGTTGTTTGTAATTCTGGAATAAGAGACAAATAATTATTAACAACTTTCATGTAGACTTATAGCATTTGTGAACTCAGTCGGAAATGAATAAAATATATTTAGTCAAATTACTTGAAATATTTTTTAATACAAACTCTTCACAAAGATTATAACTAAAAGCCAATAAGTTATCTTGTCCCTGTTTTCTTTAAAAAAAATTCTTGAGAATTATTTTATATTTTATTTGTTTTTATTGATACCTAACATTTGCACATATTTATGAGGTAAATGTGATATTTTGTTACATGCATAGACTGTGTAATGATCAAGTCAAGATATTTAGAGTATCCTTTACCTCTAGTATGTATCATTCCTGTGTGGTGGGAACATTGCAAGTCCTCTTTTTTGGCTATTTTGAAAGATTTGGTACATTACTGTTAACTATAGTTATCCTACTCTGCTGTTGAACATTAGCAGTTATTCCTTCTGTTTAACTGTATGTGTTACCTCTTAATCAATCTAAAACACATCTCCTATTATTTGGCTACCGCAGGGAAAAGTCATCACCCAGAGCAGATGCAGCAGAATGCCTTGGAGTAGAACACAGGGTTAGTACATGGAGAGCTGGATGCTTCTCTGCTTTTTATGAAGAGCCACTTTGCCTTTACATCATTCATTACCAGTGGAGTTTGAATCCTTTGGTTAAGTGTCCCAAAGTCAACATGTGTTCGTGCTTGACTGCTTGAGATTTAGAAGTAACAACCCTAACCAAAATTGCAAACATCTATCCTTAACCTTGTCATCAAGGTTAACGATGATATGAGAGTATGAAGTATCCAGTTTTAAGAAGATGGGAATTCAGGATATGTTTACTTTTTACTGACTTGGTCAGAACTATATTTTACAGAAGACTTTGTCTCACTTTTTATTGTTTTAGGGAAAAACTATATGAATTGCTTTAGTTTGAACACAGAATAATGTTTGTTTATTAGGGTTTATTTTGGAAAATTGAGTCAGATTAAGTAACAGCCAATAACTTTTAGAACGAGATGATCCTTTGGTGATGTCACTACATTCATATTTTTCACAGTGCTAGAATTCTTTCAGTGGCTCCTCATTTGAAGACATTGACACTTCCAATTTTTGTAATTATTTTCATGCGGACAGCAAATTGTGTCTTGCCTTTTTTCTATGATATTATTATATTTCATTTCTCTTCCTCCCCTTCCTTCAGGGATTGACTGTAGAGAATGTTGAGCAGGGCCTTTTGGCTTTGCTTCTATGGTCCTATACACTTCTGTCACCAGTTTTTTACTGGGTTGTGTGGTTTGACCTACTCGCCAGTAGATTGTGCTTATAGGTAAGAGCCAACTATGGATATTGGGGCTGTGTATATACTTGATCCTTGTTTACCAGGAGAAGCTCTCTGTTGCCTCAGACAATGGGTTAACCCATGAAGTGGGCAGTGACCTGAGCTATATGCTCAGCCGCTGGGTGGGGACAAGATGGATGAGGAAGGATCATGCAGGTCCACCTACAGGTCCTGTGATGGCAGGCACAAACACAGTGCTGAGGGAGAATCCATTGAGTGGCCACCAAGTACCCAAAGGTGTGACTAAGTGTGGAGATGAGAATCCTCCTCAGCCCCAAGTTCTCTGCATAGGGAGGAGAGGCAGCCTAAACTTTTATTCCAGGATAATGGGTGTTCAAGACACCTGGAGATATGGCTGGAGGTCAGGTGTAGATAACCCTGCTGCACCATTCTCTGCACATGAAGGGTGTGGAGGCTCAGGCTGCTGATCTACGTGAATGAGTATTCCAACTTCCTGGGGATGTGCCTAAGTGTGGAATGGTGAGGGCACTGCTGCACCGCAATCTTTGCACAGGAAGGGTGGAGTTGGTTAGACTGCTGATTAAGGCTAGCAGCTGCTTGGAATGCATGTAGATCTGCCTGGGCATGGAGCAGAGAGGGCCTACTTCACCATGATCTCTGCACAGGAGGGGTGAAGCAGCTCAGGCTGCTAATCCAGGAAAGTAGGTACTCTGAATGCCTGGAGATCTGCCTGGGCATGGACTGGGAGGAGCACCACTTCACCACAGTCTCTACATGGGAATGGTGGGGTGGCTCAGACTGCTAATCCAGGCAAGGAGATATTTTCCTACTATTTCAAGTGAAGAATCTCATTCAAATTCTTGAGCAATAGAGTACAACTCTCCTCTGCCACTCACTTCTATGATTACAGAGACATATCTGGGATTGGCAGCACAAAATGAACTATTCCAGGTAATGTGAGAAACCTGGACGTCATCTGAGCACTTATCATTTTTCACTATTGGTCTAAAACATGCTGTTATACCACTCACCTCATGAGTGAGGCTGAGGTGTCTGAGCTGACCCCACAGTCACAAAATTATTGGTTGAGAAGCCCCAAGACATCTCCAAATCCTGAGGCTTCTTAGAAAATAATATTTTAATCTCTCAGCACATTTTTTTTAACATTTTGTTCTTTAAAAAGTATGCTAAGTAATGAAATATTACAGAAGGTATATTCAGCAGAAGAACTAATCTCAAGTTTTGATGATATATGAGTGATAAAATACGTATCAAAATAAAATTGAATTTCAAATTGTTTTTGTCATAGAGTCTTTTTATCCTTGTCACAATACACAAATATCCTGATACTTGAAGTAGTTACTAAAATTTCTGGTCATCAAATACACTAAAATGTCAACAGTGTTTTTTATGTTACATATTCTTATTAAAGGTACAATCCCTCTTTACTCTAAGATTATCATAAGAATAAAATGAGGGAGGGCTTGCCCAAGATGGCTGAATAGGAACAGCTCCAGCCTCCAACTCCCAGCGTGAGTGACACAGAAGATGGGTGATTTATGCATTTTCAACTGAGGTACCAGGTTCATCTCACAGGGGTATGTTGGACAGTTGGTGCTGGTCCGTGGGTGCAGCTGGACCAGTCAGAGCTGAAGCAGGGCAAAGCATCGCCTCGCCTGGGAAGTGCAAAGGGGAAGGGAATTCCTTTTCCTAGCCAAAGGAAATTGAGACACACAACACCTGGAAAATCGGGTAACTCCCACCCTAATACTGCACTTTACCAAGGGTCTTAGCAAAGGGCACACCAGGAGCTTATATCTCACATCTGGCCCATAGGGTCCCATGCCCACAAAGCCTCCCTCATTGCTAGCACAGCAGTCTGAGATCTAACTGCAAGGCAGCAGCCTGGCTGGGGGAGGGGCGCCTGCCATTGCTGAGGCTTAAGTAGGTAAACAAAGCACCCGGGAATCTCAAAATGGGTGGATCCCACCACAGTTTAAGGAGTCTGGCCTGCATCTGTAGACTACTCCTCTGGGGACAGGTATAGCTAAACAGAAAGCAGCAGAAACTTAGGCAGAGGTAAATGCCCCTGTCTGACAGCATTGAAGAGAGCAGTGGATCTCCCAGCACGGAGGGGTCTGAGAATGGACAGACTGCCTGCTCAAGTGGGTCCCTGACCCCTGAGTAGCCTAACTGGGAGACATCCCCCACTAGGTGCAGACCGACACCTCACACCTCACAAGGTGGGGTATACCCCTGAGATGAAGCTTCCAGAGCAAGAATCAGACAGCACCACTCACTGTTCAGCAATATTCTATCTTCTGCAGCCTCCTCTGCTGATACCCAGGCAAACAGGGTCTGGAGTGGACCTCAAGCAAACTCCAACAGACCTACAGATGAGGGTCCTGATTGTTAGAAGGAAAACTAACAAAAAGAAAGGACATCCACACCAAAACCCCACCAGTATGTCACCGTCATCAAAGACCAAAGGCAGATAAAACCACAAAGATGGGGAAAAAGCAGTGCAGAAACGCTGGAATTTAAAAAATCAGAGCACATCTCCCCCTCCAAAGGAGCGCAGCTCATCACCAGCAATGGAACAAAGCTGGACGGAGAATGACTTTGGTGAGTTGAGAGAAGACTTCAGTCAATCAAACTTCTCAGAGCTAGAGCAGGAACTACATAACCAGCACAAAGAAACTAAAAACCTTGAAAAAAGATTTGACGAATGACTAACTAGAATAACCAATGTAGAGGAGTCCTTAAAAGAACTGACAGAGATGAAAACCATAACACGAGAACTACGTGACAAATGCACAAGCTTCAGTAACCAACTCGATCAACTGGAAGAAAGAGTATCAGTGATTGATAATCAAATGAATGAAATGAAGCGAGAAGAGAAGTGTAGAGAAAAAAGAGGAAAAAGAAATGAACAAAGCCTCCAATAAATATGGGATTATGTGAAAAGACCAAATCTATGTCTGATTGGAGTGCCTGAAAGTGACAGGGAGAATGGAACCAAGTTGGAAAACACTCTTCAGGATATCATCCAGGAGAATTTCCCCAACCTAGAAAGGCAGGCCAACATTCAAATAGAGGAAATAGAGAGAATGCCACAAAGATACTCCTTGAGAAGAGCAACTCCAAGATATATAATTGTCAGATTCACTAAAGTTGAAATGAAGGAAAAAATGTTAAGGGCAGCCAGAGAGAAAGGTCGGGTTACACACAAAGGGAAGCCCATCAGACTAACAGCAGATCTCTCAGCAGAAACTCTACAAGCCAGAAGAGAATGGGTGCCAATATTCAACAGTCTTAAAGAAAAGAATTTTCAACGCAGAATTTCATATCCAGCCAAACTAAGTTTCATAAGAGAAGGAGAAATAAAATCCTTCACAGACAAGCAAATGCTTAGAGATTTTATCACCACCAGGCCTGCCCTACAAGAGATCCTGAAGGAAGCACTAAACATGGAAAGGAACAACAGGTCCCAGCCATTGCAAAAACATGTCAAAATGTAAAGTCCATTGATGCTAGGAAAAAACTTCATCAACTAGCGAGAAAAATAACCAGCTAATACCATAATGACAGTGTCAAGTTCACACATAACAATATTAACCTTAAATGTAAATGGACTAAATGGTCCAATTAAAAGACACAGATTGGAAAATTGGATAAAGAGTCAAGACGATTCAGTTTACTGTATTCAGGAGACCCATCTCACATGCAGAGACACACATAGCCTCAAAATAAAGGGATGGAGGAAGATCTACCAACCAAATGGAAAACAAAAAAAAAAAAAGCAGGGATTGCAATCCTAGTCTCTGATAAAACAGACTTTAAACCATCAAAGATCAAAAGAGACAAAGAAGGCCATTACATAATGGTAAAGGGATCAATTCATCAGGAAGAGCTAACTATCGTAACTATATATGCACCCAATACAGGAGCACCCAGATTCATAAAGGGAGTCCTTAGAGACTTACAAAGAGACTTAGACTCCCATACAATAATAATGGGAGTCTTTAACACCCCACTGTCAACATTAGAAAGATCAATGAGATAGAAAGTTAACAAGGTTATCCAGGAATAGAACTCAACTCTGCACCAAGCAGACCTAATAGACATCTACAGAACTCTCCACCCCAAATCAACAGAATATACATTCTTCTCAGCACCACATCACACTTATTCCAAAATTGACCACATAGTTGGAAGTAAAGCACTCCTCAGCAAATGTAAAAGAACAGAAATTATAACAAACTGTCTCTCAGACCACAGTGCAATCAAACTAGAACTCAGAACTAAGAAACTCAATTAAAACTGCTCAACTACATGGAAACTGAACAACCTGCTCCTGAATGACTACTGGGTACATAAAGAAATGAAGGCAGAAATAAAGAGGTTCTTTGAAACCAATGAGAACAAAGATACAACATACCAGAATTTCTGGGACACATTTAAAGAAGTGTGTATAGGGAAATTGCCCACAAGAGAAAGCTGGAAAGATCTAAAATGGACACCCTAACATCACAATTAAAAGAACTAGAGAGGCAAGAGCAAACACATTCAAAAGCTAGCAGAAGGCAAGAAATAACTAAGATCAGAGCATAACTGAAGGAGATAGAGACACAAAAAAACCCTCCAAAAAATCAATGAATCCAGGAGCTGGATTTTTGAAAAGATCAACAAAATTGACAGATCACAAGCAAGACTAATAAAGAAGAAAAGAGAGAAGAATCAAATAGACGTAATAAAAAATCATAAAAGGGATATCACCACCAACTTTACAGAAATACAAACTGTCATCAGAGAATAATATAAACACCTCTACGCAAATAAACTAGAAAACCTAGAAGAAATGGATAATTTCCTGGACACGTACACTCTCCCAAGACTAAACCAGGAAGTGAATACACTAGTGAATACACTAATAGCAGGCTCTGAAATTGAGGCAATAATTAATAGCCTACCAAACAATAAAAGTCTGGGATGAGACGGATTCACAGCCGAATTCTACCAGAGGTACAAGGAGGAACTGGTATCATTCCTTCTGAAACTATTCCAATCAATAGAAAAAGAGGGAATCCTCCCTAACTCATTTTATGAGGCCAACATCATACTGATACCAAAGCCTGACAGAGATACAACAAAAAAAGAGAATTTTAGACCAATATCCCTGATGAACATCAATGCAAAAATCCTCAATAAAATACCGGCAAACCAAATCCAACAGCACATCAAAAAGCTTATCCACCATGATCAAGTGGGCATCATCCCTGGGATACAAGGCAACTTCAACATACGCAAATCAATAAACGTAATCCAGCATATAAACAGAACCAAAGACAAAAACCACATGATTATCTCAATAGATGCAGAAAAGGCCTTTGACAAAATTCAACAGCCTTTCATGCTATAAGCTCTCAATAAATTCGGTATTGATGGAATGCATCTTAAAATAATAAGAGTTATTTATGACAAACCCACAGCCAATATCATACTGAATGGGCAAAAACTGGAAGCATTCCCTTTGAAAACTGGCACAAGACAGGGATGCCATCTCCCACCACTCCTATTCAACATAGCATTGGAAATTCTGGCTAGAGCAATCAAGCAAGAGAAAGAAATCAAGGGTATTCAATTAGGAAAAGAAGAAGTCAAATTGTCCCTGTTTTCAGGTGACATGAGTGTATATTTAGAAAACCCCATTGTCTCAGCCCAAAACCTCCTTAAGCTGATAAGCAATTTCAGCAAAGTCTCAGAATACAAAATTAATGTGCAAAAATTACAAGCATTCTTATACACCAGTAACAGAGAGCCAAATCATGAATGAATTCCCATTCACAATGGCTTCAAAGAGAATAAAATACCTAGGAGTCCAACTTACAAGGAATGTAAAAGACCTCTTCAAGGAGAACTACAAAGCACTGCTCAGTGAAATAAAAGAGGACACAAACAAACGGAAGAACATACCGTGCTCATGGATAGGAAGAATTAATATTGTGAAAATGGCCATACTGTCCAAGGTAATTTACAGATTCAATGCCATCCCCATTAAGCTACCAATGACTTTCTTCACAGAATTGGAAAAAAACTGTTTTAAAGTTTATATGGAACCAAAAAAGACCCTGCATTGCCAGACAATCCTAAGCCAAAAGAACAAAGCTGGAGGCATCACACTACCTGACTTCAAACTATACTATAAGGCTACAGTAACCAAAACAGCATAGTACCAGTACCAAAACAGAGATATAGACCAATGGAACAGAATAGAGCCCTCAGAAATAATATCACACATCTACAGCCATCTGATCTTTGACAAACCTGACAAAAACAAGAAATGGGGAAAGAATTCCTTATTTAATAAATGGGGTTGGAAAAATTGGCTAGCCAAAAGCAGAAAGCTGAAACTGGATCCAGTCCTTACTCCTTATATGAAAATTAATTCAAGATGGACTAGAGACTTAAATGTTAGATCTAAAACCATAAAAACCTTAGAAGAAAACCTAGGCAATACCATTCAGGACATAGGCATGGGCAAGGACTTCAGGTCTAAAACACCAAAAGCAGCGGCAAGAAAAGCCAAAATTGACAAATGGGATCTAATTAAACTAAAGAGCTTCTGCACAGCAAAAGAAACTACCATCAGAGTGAACAGGCAACCTACAGAATGGGAGAAAATTTTTGCAGTCTACTCATCTGACAAAGGGTTAATATCAAGAACCTACAAAGAACTCAAACAAATTTACAAGAAAAAAACAAACAGCCCCATCAAAAAGTGGGCAAAGGATATGAACAGAAACTTCTCAAAAGAAGACATTCATGCAGCCAACACACACATGACAAAATGCTCATCATCACTGGCTATCAGGGAAATGCAAATCAAAACCACGAGATACTATCTCACACCAGTTAGAACGGCAATCATTAAAAACTCAGGAAACAATAGGTGCTGGAGAGGATGTGGACAAATAGGAACACTTTTACACTATTGGTGGGACTGTAAACTAGTTCAACCATTGTGGAAAACAGTGTGGCAATTCCTCAAGGATCTAGAACTAGAAATACCATTTGACTCAGCCATCCCATTACTGGGGATATACCCGAAGGATTATAAGTCATGCTGTTATAAAGACACATGCACATGTATGTTTATTGCGGCGCTATTCACAATAGCAAAGACTTGGAATCAACCCAGATGTCCATCAGTGACAGATTGGATTAAGAAAATGTGGCACATATACATCATGGAATACTATGCAACCATATAAAAGGATGAGTTCGTGTCCTTTGTAAGAACATGGATGCAGCTGGAAACCATAATTCTCAGCAAACTATCGCAAGAACAGAAAACCAAATACTGCATGTTCTCACTCACAGGTGAGAACTGAACAATGAGATCACTTGGGCACAGGAAGGGGAACATCACACACCGGGTCCTATTGTGGGGATGGGGGATGGGGAGGGATAGCATTAGGAGATACACCTAATATAAATGATGAGTTAATGGCTGTAGCACACCAACATGGCACATGTATACATATGTAACAAACCTGCAAGTTGTGCACATGTACCCTATAACTTAAAGTATAATAATAACAAATAAATAAAAATAAAAATAAAAATAAAAAATTTCAAAAAAGTATAAAATAACATACAAAAATTTTTGAACATTAAGCACAGTGTTTTTTTTCTCAATGTTTTTTTCTGTCTGAAACATTTCTTTCATAGGAAAGAAAACGCCCCAAACAGTTCTTGCTTTGAAATGTGTGTTTAGATATTACAACTTATAGATTTAATACAATATAATTTACTCATGCTAAAATACCTTAATTACACCCATACCTAAACTCATACAAATTGTTTCATATGCAGTTCAACAAAAGGGAGCAGTTTAGGAATTTGGTCTTTGATGGACAGATTGAATAATAAAATTTATCTTAAACTTATGAAAACAGAAAACCAGTGTTACTGACACAATAAAAGTACAGGAAAAAATTATTAGTGAGCCAAGCAGTACTCTGGAGAAAGTGAAAAGAATTGTACTACCATAAAGAATGTTCTTTGGCTTTAGTAGGCACACTAAACATAATATATATGTCAGGTCTAGTGAAAAAGTGGAAGGCATGATTATCAAAAATTAATCCACTAAAACATTAGAAATCTTTTTATTCCTAAGCAAAATCAAAATACCTACTATTACAATTTTAGATTAAGATGGAATATATTAGAAAACAAAACTGCTATGGAGATAAATTAAGCAAGGAAAGAAGATTGACAAGGGTGTTATAGAGAAGAAAAAGAAAGCCTTCACTGAGAAGGTCCTATTTGGTAAAGATTGAAGTATAATGCTTCAGATGGAGGGGAAAAGGAGCAAGGGTGAAGAACTAACTGAGGTGTATGTTCAGAAAATTGAAAAAAAAGAAAGCATGAGAAACAAAATTCTTAGAGCAGAAAAAATAGTCAAAGGTGATGACAGAGGGGTAGAGGAAGGGCAAATAAAATAGGTTCTATTGCAAGGGCTTTCTTTGGCTGTGATTATGGGAAAACCAGGTGTCGCTGGATCATTTTGAAAGGAGGAAGAACAAGATGTATCTTGCACATAAACATGTATCAGTAACCCGTTAAAGGAATAACACAGGTGAAAAATGGGGTAAGACTTAAGGTTTCCATCAGAGTGCTGGCATGGTCATTGTTAGGAGGGGTCAGATTCAAGGAATTTTGAAGACATAGCTAACAGAGTTTGCTGATGATTTCATGTGGGGTAAAATAATAAGAGAAGTACAAAAGGTCAACGTTTCTAGCATGAACCGCTGGTAAAATACTATTTTTTATTAACTAAGAAGGAAACAACTGTAGGAAAAACAGGTTTGGTGAAGCAGGAAAATAGTAAATCCCAGAATTGTGATGTTTAAATATATTATATGTTATGAATAATATTTAAGTGATCTTAATAGTAATGAATACAATTAAGTCCCGGATTATTTCTAAACAGCTAAATGTTTTCAGAAATTTAATTTTAAGACTGTCTTAAATTATATAATTTAGCTTACATCAAAAGTTATAGTTTTCTAATATATAGATTTTTCTTTCACCTAATTATATAAATGTAATTTGCTGAATATTTAGATCATGAAATACCCATATTATCTTAATTTACTATTATTGCATACCAACTTACCATAATCATAGAGGTTTAAAACAATACCCATTAATAATCTGACAATTTTCATGGGTCAAGATTTTAGGTATAGGTTAACTGCTCAGCATCTCACAAAACTGTAATGAAGTCTTCGCCATACTGTGGTGTTAGATATGCTGTGGTTCTAAGAGGCTCAACTTGGGAAATATCCACTTCCAACCTCACTCAAATTATTGATAAAATTCATTTCCTTGTGATAATGTCTGAAATGACTGAAGTCCCTGTTGTTTGTCTAGCAGTCAGCTGGAAATCACTTTCAGTTCCCAGAAGCTGCTCACAGTTCCACACTATGTCTAATCACTCCTCCTGTAGAAAATTTCTAAATTTGTATAGGCTACAAAGCATACACCTGATTCTTCATCTTTTAAAACTGCCCTTGATTAAGCCAGATCCAAGCCAACCTTCATTTTTATTAACTCAAAGTCAACTAGTTAGCTACTTAATCACAAAAATGGTATCTCATATATTCACAGGGTTTTCCCCCACTCCAGGGGAGGTGATCACATAGGACATTTACATGGGACCTGTAGCCTTGGGGACCATCTAAAAGTCTTAGCTACCACATCTACCCCAAAATTTCTCATCTTACTCATGAGAATTTAGAATAATGCTACTTGGAACAACAATATAGCACACGAGTATATAGGTCATGGTATATTTATTTATTTGATTCAATATTTTTAGTGGTATTAACCAATACTCTAATAAATACATTTAGTTGTGAAATTGAGTAAAATAGGCACTTCTTAGAAATCAGAGAAAAAGTTGACCGTTGTATAATTTCCATTGACAAAAAAACATAAGCAATATTTAGGACATAATGTATCATTGGTTCCTCCTTTTGTCTGAAAGAATCTAAGAGGATAACATGCCTTTATTGAAATGCAGTAAGAATTTTTATTTTTCCTATAACCTAAGATTAATGAGCATATGAGATTTTGATGAATGTGCCATTAAAACAGAAAAGGTACATAGAAAGAGTGAAAGACAAACATTAATATGAACAAGCAGATTTTTCTTTTTCATGGCACAATTCAAGCTTCCATCAGACACTCCTAATTACAATCTGTAGACTGATATTCTTGCAATTCAAACCATTAACCTTCATCTGAAGCACTAGTTTCTGCATAAGGTACATTGTCATTGCAATGCTCTTTCTCTGTTAAAGTCTGTGCTTGCTTGCAGAATGAAAAGACTACTGAATGGATTTAGGGTTTATTTTCTGTTTCAAAGCAAAAACTGAAAAGATTAAAAAAAAAAAAAAAAAAAAAAAAAAAACAACTCACAGAAAACCTCAATTCCCACTCCCCAACAGTTCAGAATGAGGCATAAGCTATTTAGCCATTTTCAAGGAAAAACAAAAATATCTTAATTACAGAATCAGCAATAATATATTGTTAAAAAATAGTATGGATAAAAGTGAAGAGAAACACAAAGAGAATTAGAGGAATAGTTTAAACAGTTCCAGAAAGAATGATGTAAAATTATAACATACAATTAAATTCAAGGTTTTTTTTTTTTTTTTTTTTTTTTTCCCACAAAAGAAAAGAGAAAATGCATGCCTAAATAAGAGATGCTTTGTTTAAAATGTAGTTTTGGTTTTCTTAATTAGTACTTAAGATTCAGATTTTCCTTTTAGTGTTACAAGGGCAAATAATCACTAGTTTCTCTTATTTCTATAACATAAGCTTAATGAGATGGTAGAATATTGCATGTCTTAGCTTATGTGTCCCAGACTAGTCTAAATAAAAGCATTAGCAGAAAAATTATTTTATTCATGTAGTCTCTCAATTAACCCTATAAATACTGTAAGAGAGCTATGATAGCAATGAAACCAAACATATTTAGATTATTTTCTTCCTAATATAAAGATGTATATACCTTTTCATTAAACAAACACATGCAATAAAATAATTTTAATAATGCTAATTAAGGTCATAATTTAAATGGAAGTATGATTCTAGATGATTTCTGAGGTTTCTTCTACCTCTAAAATTCTATTTAACTATTGTAGCTTCTAAAGTATGTGTTATCTAAAGACTTGGTAAATAATATTTTGTATAAATATTAAAATAATTTTAATGTGTTTAAATGATAAAGTATCTTCTACATAATAGATATGATAGAATCTTCAGTATATTTTTCCCAAAATGAAGGACTTTCATTTTAAATTGGTTCTTTTTACCATATTCAAAGTGAAATGCTTTCAGACACCTTTATCCCAAATGTTATTTACCACATTATTAAACACTATTTAGTAAACAGTCCTCAGATAATAACAAGTTATCAGATAATAAAGCATATTTGGAAAGTACAAATTAGATAGAATTTTAAAGCTAAAAGGAACATCAGAAATCATTTAGAATCATACTTTCATTTAAATTATGGGATTAACTTGCATCTAAATCAACAAAGTGATTTGTTATAGAAATTACCGAATCAATAAAATAATCTAATTTAAAACCCCTACTTTGCTAGGGAACAAATAGAGACTTCGAAACAACACAGGTTTCTGGAAATGAAGTGCAACATTTTTTTTATGACAAATAGTTAAATTTCATGAAGCGCTGGCTCTATGATTACTTTGTATTTCTATAAAGGTTGGCAAGCATTATTTTTAAAATACATTTTTAATCTAAACATGTCAGTGGTGTGTTTCTTTTTTTGATCAAAAGTTTAAACTTTGTAGGTTATTTCCTAGTGAGATTTAGAAAGGCAGGCCCTAATTTCAAAGGAAACACAACTGTTATCTCACATTGAAATAAATAATCATAATACTTTTGCTATAAAATTATTTATATGTTAGCTATAATTCTCCCCTCCATATCCCAAACCCTGAGCTCAAATTTTATGAGATTACATGAAAAACAGATTTTAATACCTGCCATTTACTTAGAATAATGCATACCTTCAAATAAACTTGGAGAATTAGCATTATTTGGTTTTAACTTTTAGCAGAGCAAATCATCAATTATTCTTTTCGACACTACATCATTTAATATTTTACCCTAAACTTCAAGGTGTAAACTATTCCTTAAAATATGTGACAATTTTATTTAAATCTAATTTTTAAGCTTAAAATTTGTACCTGGTATCTAATAATTGGTGACCATTTACTGATTGTTAGCACAATATGAGGCAAAGGTAGATTACAGAACAGGATCTCAATTTAAGTTAGGATCTGCATTTTCAACTACTTTACATAGTGGCCAGGATATATGCAGAAAAAATAATTATATACAATAAAGAAATGAAATTTTAGATATTTAAATTTAGTCAACAGTAGAGTCTACTTCAGAGTTTGCTGTGAGTACTTAGATAACTGATACACAAAAGCAATTTAGCTCAATGCCATGCATATAGCAAATAATTATATAATCTATTACAATTATTAAGTCTGATAATGTGGAATCTGATAATGAATAGAATGTTTAGTTTTTCAAGTCCTTTACTATGTGAATACATTTAATAGACCTCCAGACTTGAAAAATAATAGAGTATATGTTAAAAGCCAAATATATTTATCAACCTGTTTAACTAAATTTAGTTATTTAGTTTAGCTTTTTAAAAATAAACAACTAAAAGTGTCAATAAATTCTGTCACCTTTAAAACAATGTGTCAACAAAAACAGAATGGTATGCTTTAAGATAATTGCAGTAAACATTTAATTTCTTCAAAGTGCTGAAATTTTATCCCTTTAATGAATCGTGGATATTTCACATATATCATATTTACTATATTAAGCGACCTTTGCATCAACAAGCATGAAAAGATTCCTCTAACAAAATTCACTTCACCGTATGTAGTGGCAAAGCTATAAACGCCAGTGTCTATATTTAATTATCCAATAACTGTGTGGAAATAAATGAGGATCGAATGTAAATATGTGAATAAAAATAAAGCATTGCTTATGGCAACACAATGAAAAATGATGGAGTGAATGAGAATAATAAAGTGTTTTAAGATAATACAACAAAGTGGTAATCTTCATAAGCTAGGGGAAAAATAAGTTTTTAAGACACAGTGAACGAACTTTCTAGAATATGACACTACTGTGCCATAACATAATTCCATAGCAGCCTTCCCTCAAACCTAGAACAAGTGTAAACACTTATGTGTTGCTCTAAGTGCTTTGGATATATTTACTTAGTTCATGCTATAACCACCTATGAGGTAGGTACAGTTAATAGAGACAATATTGTAAACATGGAAAGTTAAATAACTTACCTAAGGCCACAGAAATTAGAGTTACCAAAATCTATATTGAAACTTGAGCAGTCTGTTCCAAAGTTTGAGCTCATAATCACTATACTCTACTTCCTCTCTAGTATCTTTCTGTTTTTTTATCTGAATCCTAATATTTTGCAAGACTTAACACATCAAGTCTTCTCAACTACAGCCTATGAATGCAAGATTCAGATCAATACTGAAGTACATGAGTTTGTCTTTTTGTTCCTATTCATTCTTTAACGTTCCCGCACACACTCATCTATCATTGTCTATTTTCCTCCTCTTCCTCCACCTCTTCCTCCACCTCTTCCTCTTCTTCTTCATAATTACCATCAACATATATCTATAGTTATTTCTTCAAGTGGTCTGAGAGACAAGTGAGGGCAAATAGACTGTCTAAAACTTTATGTTGTATCTTTGGTACCTAATATTTTTTTTATCATATAATATGTTATATATTTTAGATGAATTATTTATTAGCAGCCATTTTAAATAAACCATTTAAAATCACCATTTTAGTGGAACATAATAATTCCAATTATCTTGATTAAAAATTTTTCATAGACCAAGACAGATCACACTATGGAAATATTTACATTGAGTTTTCAGAGTTAGCTCAATTGCATGCTGTATTCCAGTTGCCGATCATAATTCTGAAAATATAATTCTGAATGCCATAATCCCAAATATCTAAATCACAAAATACCAAAATCTCTGAAGTCTAAATCCTACAGTCTAAATTCTAAATCACTAATGCCTAAAATCTTGAAAATCACAATTCTGAAAGATTGAATCCTGAGAGTTGCAATCACGATAGTTGAATTCTGGCAAAGAGATTAGTGCATTTTCAGGTGTATGCAGGATAGTTGCATCATGTTAGGCAGAACTATTACCTTGATTTTCTTCATTTTGAAATTAAGTATGATTTAAGGAGATCTGTATGGGTGCAAAGTTGATAAGGGGTGAAGTTGTAAACTTAGTTTTAGGTGTTAACTTGCCTGAATTAAAGAATACCTAGAAACCTGGTAAAGTATTATATTGCTTGTGTCTGTGAGGGTGCTGATTGCAGCATGGACCCAGAGAGAACAAATACACAAGGCAAATTGCTCTTTCTGAGAGCTGGGGCAGATTTTTCTTCTGCTGCCTTGGACACCATAAATTTGAGTTTACCGAAGTGCATTATCACAATGTTGACCCTGAATGTAAGCATTGTGAGTATAGCCAAAAATTTTGAAATCTCCTCAGTAAATGAAGATATACCATTTTTTGTACATCTGCTTTTGTGAAAGATAAAATTTCTCAAGTTCTCCCATCTTTGGACAACTGCATATACGATGGTGACCTATAGCAGTTTTTCATTGATTTTGTCAAATACGTTGTCCATGGCAGTATTTCAGATGACCACAGTTATAAAACTGAGTGAACTCGAATACTAACCATCATGATATGTGTTTATACATTTAAATTGTTGACCTGTGTTTTTATGAATACAGTTCATCTGCTTATAACTGATATAATAGTATTATTGTAATTAATGAACTCAATTATTCTTATAAAATATGTATGCTATTATTGCCTATTTTAGTGTGTAAATTGGACTATGAAGTGTTCTGACATGTTTTTTGTTTCTGAAATTAATCCTTTTTAAATAAATGAGTAAATATCCTTAATTTTTTAATTTTTTTCCAGAATTATACTTTTGAGATTTTGATATTTTGGAATTGTGATTTTTGAGGATTTTAGACAATGAATTTTGATCTTTCAGGATTTCAACTTTTGGGATTATAACATTTGGAATTGTGTCTTTTGAGATTATGGCCCAAACCCACTGTACTCATTCTGTTATTTTATTTTCCTCCATGTAGCTGTTAGCTTTCAATTCAAAATAATTCAATTTGACAAAAGCATTAATTATAAAATTTAGGTATGAAATGCTGCAAATAAGGTTATCTAGTATCAGAATCAGGTTAATATTCACCAATGACCTTTTGTGGAAGCTTCTTATACCCCAATAATGCAAAATTAGTAATGAATAGAAAGTGATTCAATTGAATCTACTTACGAAAGTTTATTTTCAATATGTATCAATAGTACTTTTATGAAAGTGAATAACCATTATTATATTTTGTTTAATCCACTGATTGTAGTTTTTAATGTTATTTCACTCTTAAGTACAATTTTTTAAATTTCTTTTTGTGTATATTCTACATGATTAACAAGCATATCATGTGACTGGTAAAATCTATCTCTATTTAGTTTCTGAGAAAATAAGTGTTGAATTAAATTGTTGTTGGAAAGTTTATTTTCTTCCTGAATTGTAAAAAGTACATTTAAAAGTGTTTTTATCTCTTACTACTTGCATATTCAAAAAACAAAATAATTTTTGTAAACAAATTAAACATACCTCAAGAGAAAACAATTATTCCTATTTCTATCTATTTTATGAATTTATGATTAGGGTGGATGCTGACCAAATAGTGGACTCTTTCCAGTTATATATATGTCCTCCACATTTTACAAAATTTCTTGTTAGTGCTCCGTTCTGCCATTCCAGAAGTAACAGTTGATTTCCCTTTTTGTTAGAAATTTAGCTCATCATTTGCATTTAATTGTCTATTAATTCTCTTAAAATGCTCGATGAAATTTACTTTGAGTTTACTCTCTTCTATTAATATTTTCAATTTAATAGTTTTCCACAAGCCTAAGTGAAATAGACACATAAGAAGGAAATTTTAATCTCAAATCTTTAAAACTTCTGCTATGCAGATGTGAAAGACAGATTCCTGCTGCCTTAGAGTCATAAGTGATGATCAGCCCTATCTATGAATAATATTGAGATTATAAACAAAATTCAAACACCACTAACAACAAGACACACTTAAAATAACCACGTTTAAAATAATCAACTTGAATTGCCAAGAATCTATAACGAACATTTAAGTGCTCTGGTTTAATGCAAATCCAAGTGATTGATAAGAAAAATACTATGACTAAGAGGAGTTTGTTCTGATAGTTTTACTTTCTGTTGTGATTCCAATAACCTTTTATTTTTCAAATTGTAGTTTTCTCTTTCTTCTATGTGTCTTTGTTTCAAAAAGGCATAGAAAAAAATCAAAACAAAACAATATAGAAATACTCCTGGAACAATATATTTTAAGTGTTGGATATGCCTTCATAAAGGAATAATAAAGAATAAATTCTGTTCTCCAGGTGAAGCTCTTGCCTAGGGTTTCTTCTCCAAGAGCCAAACATTATTTTTAAAATTTCAACTGCTTCAGGGAAGTGTATCACATTACAGGAGTGCTTGGGTTAGAGCTAACGAGCAGAATGTTACCAGTTACATGCTTGACTTTAAGTCATAGCCTGCATAAGCAATATAGAGACGGGTCATTTGAGAACTCAAGTTTCAAAAGAATAAAAGATACAGCTATTCTCAACAAATAATTCCCTTTCTTAATCCACAAGTGGAAATGTATTTTTTAGGATTCTATGTTATGAACAACATAAACAAAACTTAGGAAAGACGAAAGAGTTATTGCAATTAATTCCTAAAATCTTTAATCCACTTTTTAAAAGGAAAAGCAAAATATTAAAGTAATTTTGGCAGGATATAAATGGTGAAAATATGCAAACTACCAGGCATGGATACTTAACTCTTTAAGGAGGTTTACCTAAACAACTTTCATATTTTAATATGTTGTTTATAAACATTGATCCCTTGCCTTTGTGTATGTGTTTTACAACACACAGACCATGAAGAACATGTTGTTTTGGTTTACTTCTGAGAAAAATAAAGGCTTAATTGGAAAAAAATAATGAATACAATTTACAAACAAGAAATTTAGTATCTTAGATATTTTTAAAATTCTGATGTCACTTAGCACAATTTATGTTTATATAACACAATCTACAAGGACAGACATTATATTTTAACTGGCAGCATTTTTTTTTGTGTAGTATAGAGTTGCATCCAAAAGAGTTTTTTCTCAAATTAAATTTAGTTTAAAAAATAAATAAAAATATGTCACATTTCTCTTCAAATTCTACAAAAAAATGAACTTATTTTAATAATATTAGGTATTTCAGTGAATGTTTTCTAATTTTGTTTAAATAAGTATATGTAAAAATTAGACAACACTGTTCTTAAAACAAATTTATGTTCCACCTATAAATATTTAAATGACTTTTACTACCAATATGCAAGAAATGCAAATTTTCATCCTAAAAAACTATGAAAACCTAGAAACCAAATACAACACTGCATACTCTTGAGAAAGTAAAAACAAAACCAAACCAAACCTGTGTTTATGTTTGTGACAGAAATTATACTTCAAGAAAAAAAAAAAACAAAAGGAACACAAAATTGTTAACAAACCACCATAGCATAACAAACTACCATATTGTTCTTTCTTTCTTTCTTTCTTTCTTTCTTTTTTTTTTTTTTTTTTTTTTTTTTTTGATGGAGTCTTGCTGTGTTGCCTAGGCCAGAGTGCAGTGGCTCCATCTTGGCTCACTGCAACCCCTGCCTCCCGAGTTCATGCGGTTCTCCTGCTTCAGCCTTCCAAGTAGCTGGGACTACAGACGCCCACCACCACTCCTGGCTAATTTTTTTTTTTTTTTTTTTTTTTTTTTGTATTTTTAGTAAAGACGGGGTTTCACTGTGTTAGTCAGGATGGTCTCGATTTCCTGACCTCGTGGTCTGCCCGCCTTGGCCTCCCAAACTGCTGGGCATGTTGTTCTTTTTAAGAATACCTTTCATTGAGTGTATATTCCTATGTAGCTACTGCTTTTTTACTCTACACCTCTGTTTGGCAAAGCTTCTTGAAAATAATTTTACCGTCTCTAACAGCTCTCAAAGTATTCTCTTTTGTTATCTTTTGAAATTATTCTCTTGATTTCCCAATCTCCAATGGAATCACTCTCATCAAAGTCATTAATGGAATCTATATTGCTAAATCCAATGGCCAACTCTTAGTCCTTATCTTACTAACCTCTTAGTGGCATCAAGTACAGTGGTTTACTGCATCTTTCTGGATGTGCTGTCTTTATTTAAAAATGGCAGGCCGTAATAGAAGCCACATTAGCTTTTCTAGACACTTGTAACATTCTGACTACAGCTTTCTTTCCGTATTGAAGAAGTGTTATTAATTTTTTTTTTTTTGGTAGTGTCTTCTTTCATTTCTTATCAGTGGCCCCTTACAGTCAGTTTAATATTCCTTTCCCTTCTCCTTATAGTCTCATTCTCTGGATAATCTCATTCAAACCAATGGCTTAAAGTGTGTTCTATATGTTGTGTTTTCCATATATATGTCATATGTCCCAAGTTTCAATTTATCTGTCTTCCTACTCTACCTCTCCAATTAAGTGTATTTATATGTATACATTATACATATGTATGTATCATATATAGATCTAAAGATCCATCTGAAAGAAAAAAGGAATATAAAACACTTTGATTTCTTTCATTAGAAGATAAAAGTGCCCACAAATTCTAAGACAACTAATGAAATTCCATTAGTTCTCAATGGAGAGAAACAACTAGAACTGAAGAGAAGAAAAAAGAACAGATTAGGACAATTAAAAAATGAATACAGGTCAACTTTTAGCATCCATCGTGAATGACTTAATACCCTATTAATTTTTATATTTATTCATCTTTTTGTTAAGTTGATTAACAGAATATAATTTCAAGAAGGTAATTTTTAGTGCCTTGACATGAAAAATATTTTTTCAAAATTATTCCAATTAATATCTATTGATATTACTCTTTTCCCATTTATATTTCATTCATGTACTTACCATGGAATTTTGTTAAAATAAAAATGGCATAGAGATACAGGGAATTAATTATGTCTCAAACTTATAAATGTACATCTCAAATTGTAAAATAGGATTATACAGGATTTCTAAAATGAAGACTACGAGAAATAGGCATTTATTTTACTATAGTTGTTCGTCAGTATACTTTATATAGGGACTAATATCTTGCCTAACAAGACATTGAAGTAAAGAATGGCTAAATAGCTTTTGCAATACTGCAGTTCCCAATATTGGGACAGGTGTCAAACTCTACATATGTGTTATTTCTTATCTTTAAGTTATTGTAGAAAACAACACACAAAAAAGAAAGAGAAAAAATGGCAAAACACAAATATGTAACCTGTTCTTGTTAGCATCATGCACATGATAACAATCGTATACATGATAGCTTAAATACCCAATTATAATATTGCCTCATTCTTCTGAAATAAAAGCTAGGACATAAAAATTGTTCCTAAAATAATTAAAATATACACCTCATTTCTTATTAGTAGAAAATTGAATTAAGGTTAATCAAATATACTTGTAAGGGACTTAAATAGTTTGTGTATAACTAAATTCTTTTGCAGACTTTTTGTTTATTCTAACAGAAGAAAAGTGTTTGTGTAGCATCTTCCATAACTTAAACCATAAAAACCTCTCCCAGATCAAGATTAATTTGTTCAAGTACAGTGAGGGTCATCTATGGACAATACCAATAGTGTAATGTCACAGAAGTCCCAATTCTTCTACCTGTATAGTGCACTCGGGAATCCTGTGAATATTAGAACATCTTGATTTCTTCCATCAAAATTTTTCGTTCTTACCCTTCTTGAATTTCAACCCCACTAAACTCAGTCTTGCTATGTCTTTCTTCCAAATATTAGTAGACAAATTTTAAAACAATTATCTTTGTTATTCTTTGAAATCAAATAGATCCTATGCTTTTTCTTAACATTTCTGATATATAGTGTGTGTGCATTAGCACTGGCAGTAATCAGTGCAGTTTTTCACATTTTATATAAACATGAGTCAGAGTTGCTAAGACTAAATCTAATTCTCTACACATATTTTCAAAATAAAAAAAAAACTGCATCATAACATTGGTGGCATTTGTTGAAATTAACGAATAAGAATACATTATAAGTTATTCTAATCTACCTTATTATTCTTAGCTATTTCTAAAACTCCAAAACAACAAAATCAAAAATGATAAAAACATTTAGCCGGGCGCGGTGGCTCAAGCACTTTGGGAGGCTGAGGCAGATGGATCAGCCTGGCCAACATAGCAAAACCCTCTCTCTATTAAACCACAAAAAATAGCCAAGTGGGTGGTGTGTGCCTGTAATCCCAGCTACTGGATGGCTGAGGCACAAGAATGGCTCAAACCTGAGAGGTGGAGGTTGCAGTGAGCCGGAATCACACCACTGCACTCCAGCCTGGATGACAAAGTGAGACTGTTTAAAAAAAAAAAAAAATATTAAAACACAATGGAGTCTCTTTGTAGAAAACAGTGGGTGGGAAGTTTTTAAGTTAACTTATAATCATTTTGTCTTCTGAACTTCACTGTGTAATCTAACAAGAGCTTTCTTATACTAGTCTGGTTTATCTTGCAAACACAGCATGTTGTTCTCTTAAGGCAATAAAATGCTGTATATGATTTATCAGTCAGTAACCCCAGAAGCGTAAACTGAGCTGAAGTGCATTTTAGAGCCTCAGAACTTCCTCCAGGCAGAGTAAGGTGAACTTCTTAGTGTGAGTTCAACTTATTCTGTACTACGAAGTTGGGCTTCATTTTAGAGTATAAATGTGAAACCATCACAAAACCACAATAGGTAAAAGGCCTATTTTTCTGTACATAATTATTATAAATTAAAATTGATGTAAAATATAAATCACAATGTATTTAAATGAGTGAAAATAATTCTGATTTTTTTCTTAAATATACAGGAAATAATGCCTAAAAGTTCCCACCCCAAATTAAATTAATAGGAACATAAACTTTAGGGATTTGATTTAAAATCACTAATATTTCAGCCAGAAGAGATACATCAGGGACTGATTTCTTCAGTAGCAAAGTACTTACAAATACAGGTTTCTATAAAGCTCAAGGGTGCAATAATGCACTACAATATTAAAATGAATTATTTCATTCAAGAAATTCAAGCAAAGTTCTATTAAATTTAATTATATAATGTATTACTCTGTGTTGTCTCTACTTTCTCTTCCCAAATACAAATATCTGCTTTTTCTTTTTTTCTCGATTGCACTTATTCAGTTTTCTATTCATCATTCTTACTTAATGTGTTGTAGGTAAACTCGTTATTGGCCTTATGAAGCACATCTAGGCTCAATGGAAAGACATTTTGTTGTATGTTTTGGTGAAAAAGGCAAGTAAGTTTAGACATGTATGTGCTACCATTGAATTATAAAAATGGACATATTTTTAACATGTTTACATAAGAAGAAAATATGTTTGAACTTGGGGATCTACTGCCACTCATCTAAAAATAGCAGTCCAGGTCAGTTTGCTTTCTTATTCTTACTCCAGTGGCCTGTGTGAGGAACTACTCGGTGATTCCAGGTGTTATAGATGACAAAGACCAAAGCCAGGCAGTGTATCACATTTTCCTAAGCCAAATGGATTTCTTTAAGCATGGACACATAGCCCAAGCAGAGGAAAATAATTCCTGGAACTTTATTTGTTCCCTCCAAATCTCTTGTTGAAATGTGATCTCCATTGTTGGAGGTCAGTCCTACTGGGAGGTGTTTGACTCAAGGGGGTGGATCCCTCATGAATGACTTGATGCCGGTGCCATGGGAATGAGTTAATTCTAACTTTATTAGTTTATGTAAGAGACGGTGGGTTAAAAACAGCAAGGCACCTCTCTTGCTCCCTCTCTCACCATGTGATATGCCCACTCCCCCTTTATCTCCTGCCATGAAAGAATAGATCAAGGCCCCCACTTCGAAGCAACACAAGCTTCTTGGACAGCTTGCAAAACTGTGAGCCAGATAAACCTATTTATTTATAAATTACCCAACCTCAAATATTCCTTTACAGCCACAAAAAATGTACTAAAACAGTGGCACATGGATATAATTGTATGATATTTGAAAATGGAAAAAAAATAAGATTATTTTCAAGTGTTCAAAGAGCAGGTAAGTGAAAAGGGCCTCAAAACCTAGGGAGATGCCAGAAAATAAAAAGGTGAAACTCTCAAAGTTAATTAGATTTTAGAATGACTCAATTCACATCAGTACTCGAAATGCAATTTTAGATACTGGGCACTGAAGTATTTAGTGATGAGCAAAGTAAATGTGTAATTTCATATGAGATGTGGATATAATTTTATGTGAGGCATAGACACACACTTCATGATACCTAGAGAAGAAAACAATGAGATACATAACAATGACTAAAGATGTCTCGTTGATTTCTCTCAGTATCTTGTTCATCCAAAGACAGGCAAAGAAAATAAATTGGTGATTTTAGTAAAAGAAGTTAAACTTCTTTTCAGTTCCAGTTTGCTGTCTCTTTTCAGTAGCAAAATAGGAATAGAATTACCTGTTGACTATCTTGTCTGAAAGAAGAAGTTATGGCAAGATAAAAGAAGACATCACATTTGCAGGAAGAAAATGTAAAGCATCTTGTATTGCATTATGATGTTTACTCAGGTATTTACCTCACATTTCAAAGCTGTAGGACATAATAGGCATTGCTGTCAGTCATTCAAAGAATTGAGAAGGTCCTTTTAGTGTAATGATTGCACAAGAAAGAGTACTCGCTAGAGTGTTTTTGGGAAACCTATAAGAAATAATGCCTTTGAAATATTGTGGACTATTTACTTAGATGTTCTTCTTCATGTACCATTTTCCAAAAGGGTAAAGATGCCATTAGATGCTTTCGTATTCAGAAACATGTGATTGAGATATTTGTAATCATGAATAACAGTTTCACGACATGTGGTTAAGTCTGTAGTAATGATCTACAGGAAATAACATCAATCACCTTGCTGAACTACCCTCATTATTACAGGATATAATGAACTGAAAAACTACATTAATGTTGCTGTGTTTCTCTGCAATTAAAAAATTCTGCATTGAAAAATTTATTTTATAAAGGAAAAATATCTTTTTATCTCATAATGTACCTGCTAGAGGCTCAGAGCAGAGTTTGGGAGGGAAACTGTGTTTGTCGCTTTTTAACTGACTGAACTTAGGCAATTTATTTAACTTCTCTAAGCCTTATTTTCTCTATTTATAAATATTCCTGATAAAATCCATTTAATAAGCTCATTCAGAAGATTAAAGAAATGACAAAACAATGCTCTTGTTCTGATACCTAACACAGTAATTGCTCAATCTCTTGTGTACAGAATGAAAGTTAATACTTCATAGAACCTGCACGTAAAGAGATGTTTGGTTAATATTTCTAAATAGAAGCCTACATTTATTTAAAGTTATAACTTCTCATTATCAATAGGGTGTGGCCTTATCTTGCATTCATTTTGACTTTTAAAATTTTAATTAAAATTATATATTATTTTAATATAGTTTTAAATCACTAAAAATACAATGTTTATAAATTTTAAAAATCATACAAAGTTTGGCCGGGTGCGGTGGCTCACGCCTGTAATCCCAGCACTATGGGAGGCCGAGACTGGTGGATCACGAGGTCAGGAGATCCAGACCATCCTGGCTAACGCGGTGAAACTCTGTCTCTAGCCAGGCGAGGTGGCGGGCACCTGTAGTCCCAGCTACTCGGGAAGCTGGGGCAGGAGAATGGCGTGAACCTGGGAGGTGCAGCTTGCAGTGAGCCGAAATCGCGCCACTGCACTCCAGCCTGGATGACTGAACCCAGACTCCGTCTCAAAAAAAAAAAAAAAAAAGAAAAAAAGAAAAAAAACATACAAAGTTCTTCTTTTCCTTTCAGTGTAGCCAATATATGGATAGGTAGTTCAAGAAAATGTAGGCAATAATTTCTTCAATATCAATCAAAAGTACTTTCATTAAAAAATATGTGTTTGGCTGGGAGCGGTGGCTCACGCCTCTAATCCCAGAACTTTGGGAGGTCGAGGCAGGTGGATCACTTGAGTTCAGGAGTTCGAGACCAGCCTGGCATATATGGTAAAACTCAGTCTCTACTAAAAATACAAAAATTAGCTGGGCGTGGTGGCAGACACCTGTAATCCCAGCTACACAGGAGGCTGAGGCAGGAGAATCACTGGAACCTGGGAGGTAGAGGTTGCAGTGAGCCAGGATCCTGCCATTACACTTTAGCAACAAGAGCAAAACTCCCTCTCAAAAATAAATAAATAAATAAATAAATAAATAAATAAATAAATAAATAAATAAATGTTATATTTATTTATAACTATTCTTTTAGTTAAAAGAATATAATGGTAGTGAAGGTGAGGGAGGATGGAGACTTTATTAGAATAGTAGCAACATACTGCCCCTACCATGCAAGTTCAATAGACTCACCTGGTCCTAT
>NC_045434.1:47446922-47461631 GCF_002776525.5 Piliocolobus tephrosceles | reverse complement strand
TTAAAGTCTCTTTCTTAGAATAAGCTGAATTTTATTAAGGAGAAAAACTGATCATGAACAATCGTAATCTTTAAAGTAAATAAGAATCATAGATATAGTTGAGCAAAACATATTAAGATAGTATTTTCAAAATGAGGAAAGAGTCATACTCCACAGTTCTAGAATTTTAACCAAGTATCAAATGCTACAATCACATACAATCACATTTAACTCCCAGATGAAGGGGTCACACACAATCACATTTTTTTTTTTTTCTTTTGTGTCTACCACAAGGCTGACATTGTTGGGGTAAAGGGAATGTCAGTGCATGAAACATAAATTTAATTAGAGCTTTATTCTAGGGATGATGTTGACAGAATTACAGAGCTAACACTTGTTTAAGAGATATGCCTTCTATGAAATTGCTTTAGGTTTTAGACTGACTTCCCTTATAATAGAGTAAAAGATTCATTTTAAGTTCTTTTTGAAGATACTTTAGATTAAACATTTTTTCTCTCTTTTCTTTTTTCTTCTTCCTTTCCTCTCTTTTCATGTGGAATTTGGCATAGAGTTAACATATTGTTTGTATAAACAAGTTTAAGTATATGCTATTTTGTTTATACATTTTAGTCATATTTCTCCTCATTTTGGATTTATTTAACAGAAGTATCTAATTGGCCCATCTTTCCTTGCTTATAATATTTTCACATTTAAATATCACTTAACTTCTCTGCTTGGCTTTTTTTTTTTTCTGAAAATTTGGAGAATTTTGATAATATAATTGTAATTGAGCTGTGATGTGTTTACACATATAAAACAGCATTACGTGAATTATACTGTTATCATGCTTGAAAGGTCTTTGAAAAGATTTCTGAAAGAAACTGTTAAAAAGAACTCTTAATATTTGCTGGAAGAATGGTGAGACTCTGCCAAACTTCTGTAAAGTCAAACTTACCACTCACAAAAGGTAAATTTATAGCACTTAAAGTCGGTAAGGCATTTTTAAACTTAAATACATCACTACAGTATCTTGACATTGAATATCATAGTCGACTACTTAAAAATACCCTGCACAATTTAAAGCGGATGTGTCACCTCAGCACTTTATATTGATTGAACAAAATTTCACTAACTGGAAGTTGAAGAATTTCATCAGGCACATACTGCCCCTACCATGCAAGTTCAATAGACTCACCTGGTCCTATAATGATAATAGAGTGGCATTCTACCACCTCCTTTGTGATGAGAATAATAAAAAGAGTGTGCTACTCAGCTTTTAAAGTCTCTTTCTTAGAATAAGCTGAATTTTATTAAGGAGAAAAATTGATCATGAACAATCGTAATCTTTAAAGTAAATAAGAATCATAGATATAGTTGAGCAAAACATATTAAGATAGTATTTTAAAATGAGGAAAGAGTCATACTCTACAGTTCTAGAATTTTAACCAAGTATCAAATGCTACAATCACATACAATCACATTTAACTCCCAGATGAAGGGGTCACACACAATCACATTTAACCCCCAGATGAGGTCATTATGTACCTTGTAAAACAAGCTAAGCAATTTTTTTAAAAAACTAAAACCTAAAACGTTGTATTTTAAACTTTTTTTTTTTTCCTAGTGACAGAGTCTCCTTCCGCTGCCTAAGCTGGAGTGCGGTGATGTGATCACAGCTCACTGCAACTTCAACTTCCGGAAGTGAAGTGATCTTCCTGCCTTAGCCTCCTGATCAGCTGTGATTAAAGGCATGCTCCACCATGCTCAGCTTAAATTGTAATTTTCAATGAGCATTACTTTCATGTTTCTAATGCAATGACTCTATTACTATGTATAATACTGAAGCATGGTAAAGACTGTGAAAATAAATAAAACATAGATAAATAATAATTGTTTTTCATTTAATTCCCTGTGTACTGGCAAGAAAAAAGAGAAAAAAACTATCCCAGAAATATCTATGAATTTATTTTTAAATTTGAGTGACCTCCGGCCTTCTAATTGGAATAATTCTTGAGTTGCTTAGCTTATTTTATTCTGTGAATATTTGGATGACTTGATTAAATATAATACTATATTTTATTTGGACCTTATTTAGGCAATGCTTGTGCCTCCATTTTTCTATCAGTTGCTACTATTCTAATAAAGTCTCCATCCTCCCTCACCTTCACTACCATTATATTCTTTTAACTAAACTCCCTTTCTAATCTTTCCACCTCGGTCCACTCTCTGATGAGTAGCTTGAGTATTGTTTTAAATTATTTTATGTGAATTGGATCACCCCTTTCTGAAAAACTTTTAAAAACTTCCACTATGCTTACAAATTGGGGTTTCTACTTTTAACATAAATAATCCTTAACATTTCTCTAACCTCACTGAAGCTTTTCTTGCTGTATTTTACATTTGCTGCACTTGATCTGTTCTTCTGAGGTTCTCAAACACACCATGTTCTTGTCTGCCTCAGGAGCTTTATACATGCACTTTCTTGAAGCCTCATATAGGTAGCTTCTCAGCCTTCTGTTTCCAGACCTTAGATTAATCATCTATCAAGTGATGCCTTCTGAAGATGTTAAATTTAAAGTATTTTCTTGTATTATTCTTCATATTACTCATTTTTTCCTTCAATTTATACAACTAGCAATTAATTTTAATTTTTAGTACATTTATAATTTGTATTTCTGTACCCATTCTGACCATAAACTCACTGATGACAAGAAGCATGACTATTCTACCTACTTTTTGTCCCCAATCAGCCAGCATCATGGATTATGTGTAGTAAATGTTCAACAATTACTTATTGAATCAATACATGGTCACTAAATGAATACAATGACATCAGACTACAAGTAAGACAAAGGTAATACATTTTCACACACAAGCACACACTCTCCAACTCTGGTGGTGTTATATGATTTTAATTGTTCCCATTCAAAGATGATATATTTTATAATCATTGTAATTTGTGTTGAAAGCCTTCTTCCTTGTTAATAGGCCTTCCCATATTATCGAAATAAGAAGTTCATTTTAGCTCTTTTTCTTTGTATATGTCTGTTAACTATCCTTTAAGTTGAGGTGAGAATCTCAACTCTCACACCTCTCTCTAACTCATTCTGAATTAATGTTCTTATTTTCATATTTTTTCACGTGTAACCAAGTCCTTCTGTTAGTTTTCCTAACTTTGAATTTTATAGTTTGCCACATACGAAAATTATAATTCTGGCTTTTGATGTAACAATGTCCTAGGTCTGTATTAATACCCAAGATCAAATCCATGTCCTACAACTTACTCACTAAAAGAAAGTAGGCAAGTTCTTATGTAAGAACTTGAATCCTAGAGTCCTCATGTAAAAGCAAAATAAAACATATTCTATAGTACTGGAGTAAAGAATAAAATGAGATATCTTATTAAACTACTCTTTAAAGTGTCTGAGAAATAGCACCTTCCCAATAAGTAATAACTGGTCAGCTGGGTCTTTCTCTCTCTCAATCTACTCTCTGGTATTCTCCTTCCCCATGTGGCCTGTCCAAATCGTCTTTCCACATGATCCCTCCTGAACGACAGCTAGACCTATATGGCATCTAAAGACTCACTACAGCACAAAAGTGGAAACTGCCAGGCTTTCTTAAGACTCAGGCTCGGATCTTGTATGGTATCACTTCCACCACATTCTACTGGATAAAATGAATAATAGGGCAAGGACAGATTCAAAATAGGAACAGAGCCTTACAAAACATGAATTGAAAGTCATGGGCAATTTTACGCTAGCTATTACAAGTCATAATGTTCAATTCAAAGCATAGGCTTTGATCTTGCCCTGGCTTTGCCGTGTGTACTACAGCAAGTTGCTCTACCCTCTTTGCCTCTTGATTTCTTTATTTTTAAAAAGGTAATGATAATGGAATACAATTGTAAAGTTTGTTATGAGAATCACAGTTGTAAACCACTTAGGTGTTTTGTCTGGCACATAGCTTAATATAAAGTAAGTGTTAGTTACGCAGATTGCTGTTGTTACTTGCCAGTGAGAGGTTCATATTTGGCTAAGTTACTTAGCCTCTCTTAGCATCAGTTTTCTTTATATATTTTTAATGATGGTTATAATTTCCCTTTAATAGTGCTGTTGTGAAACTTCAATGAAATGTTTTCTGGTTGCCTGGCACAGAATAGTTAGACTGTCAATAAATCTCATAGTTCCCTCCCCAGGAATATAAGTCCTGATAAGTTTGCAAAACATAAAATAATAATAATAATAATAATAATAATAATAATAATAATAATTTCAAAGTGGAACAAGCACTATATTCTCAATAAACATCACTTAACATTAACATGTTAAAATATTTTTGAAATAAAATAAATGTTTCATTGGCATAAAAGGTAATAGAATACTTAAATTATTATTTATAAATCAATGGATTTTCCATTTTAAAATTCAAAAATGCCTTGTGGAAATTATGACTATTATTATAAATTATCCATAAATTATTGGGAAATTATGAATTTACACTGTTAATAATTGTGCCTTAAATACTGTTACTAAAACTATAATATAAAATATAATGATTTTTTGTAATGGTACCAATTTCATAACTTTATCATTTGGATTAAAAACAAAGTATGCATAAGCCTACACTAAGTAAATTCTTAATGGAACTTAAAATATTCTTTCAGTATGTACTAAATATTCAGTATAGAACCAAGGAAAGTAAACAAAGTTACTTTGAGTACTTCTGCCTTAAAAGTTATCATTAAAAAATGGCTGGATAGATCAGTAGGGGGACTAGAGTTAACATTAATCTATTGTACATTTCAAAATAGTTAGAAGATAATTTAAGTTTTCCTGGCATTTGGAAAAGGTAAACATTGAAGTTGAAGGATATCCCAATAACTCTGATTCCATCGTTACGTATTATAAGAATGTATCATCTAGTCACATGTACCCCCCAAGTATGTATATTTATTATCAATAGAAACTTATAAAAATGAATAAATTAAAACAACTTTAAAATACAGCAATTGATGCACTTTTCAAAGATTTTCTTCAACATGAGATACTCAGTAAATATCACATGTGTTCCTTAAATCTATAAGGTACAGATTGACAGAGGTTTTTGTATCTCAGAAAAAGACATACACAAACTCTGACACTATATTGAAAACAACATTGCCTGTGAAATCTGATGTATATTTGCAATGGAAATAACATTGTGATATTGGCAATGTTGTGAAACAAGAACATATCATACCTGTTATCTAGCAAAGCCTCTCTACTGATCGAGAACAAGTATCTTACGTTCTCTCAATACTTTTTGTCAATTTGTCCTAAATCCTAATCTAGATTACAGAGAGACTTTGTGGCACAGAAATTAAATCTGAAAATGTCTGAGTATATTTAAAAAAAAATCCCATACATAAATGAGGCAAAACTTTCTTAGTGCATTTTTCTTTGATATTTCCCCCAGTTTGCTTACACTGGCTCCTTATGGATATATTCCATTCAATGAGCACTTCATTTCTCTACAATGTGCATTTATCTTACATCTTTAATCTTTCCCAGAGCTGAAATTAATAGTGTGTACCATTCTCTAGTGTCAAAATCGCATTCCACATAAAATGGTTAAAAGTAGACATCCTAAAATAGAGAAGTAACACAGCAATGAGCTTTGAACATGGAAAATTGTATTTCCTAGTAACATTTGGTAAATGTTTCCCAACTGAAAACAACCAAAACATTTTTTTTCTTAACAATTTGCTTGGAAAATATAGCTCATAAATTAATTTGGCAATACTTTTCAATCCTCTACTATAACACTCTCTAAGAGACAAATAATATAAGCAACAAATATGAATCACATATGGAACTGTATATGTTTTAGTAGCCACTTTAAAGATACATTTTTTAAAACAAGTAAAATTAATCTTAATTGTATGTTTTTGTTTAACGTAAAATATTACCATTTTAATATGCACTCAATACAAAAATTATTACTGAGCTATTTTATATTTTTTTATAAAGTCTTTGAAATTGTTTATACATTTTATACTTACATCTTACCCTTGATTAGCCAAATTTCACTTCAAGTGGTCAATATGCTTTCTTGAACAAAAGCAGCCACGGCTGGAGCAGAGTTAATGAGAAATAAATAGGTAGAGAAGGAAATAAACATGACAGGCAGGGGCTAGATCATGTAGAGTTCCATGGATCACATAGGGTGTTTGGATTTTATTCTGAGCATGATAAGAAAAAATTACAGGTAAAGAAGAGAGGACTGATATGATTACTTGATTACTCTGACTGCCATGTGCATGTTTGACTGGAATAGAAGATTGTAAATGTGATGACAAGGAAAGCAATGAGTTAATGCTATCTATAACACAAAAGAGTCATCAGTGTGGCTTCAAAATGATATGGCATCTTAAGATTCAAACTACAGTTTGTAAATTAGGATTCCCAGTTTGGTTGTTTACAAGTAAAAATATAGTTTCATGTATCTTTACAAGTATTACTATATTAGGGCTCTCTAAAGGAACAGAACTAATAGGATATATGTGTAATATGAAAGAGAGTTTATTAAGGAGAATTGACTCAAAGAATCACAAGGTAAAGTCCTTCGATAGGCCATCTGCAAGTTGAGGAGCAAGGAAGCCAGTGGTGATTCAAACCTCAAAAGTAGAGAAGCCTACAGTGCAGCCTTCTGTATGCGGCCAAGGCCTAAGAGCTCCTGGTAAACCACTGCTGTAAGTCCAAGAATCCAAAAACTGAAGAACTAGGAGTCTGTTGTTCGAGGGCAGGAAGCATCCAGCATCGGGGAAAGATGAAAGCTAGAAGACCCAGCAAGTCTTCTCTTCCATCTTCTCCTGTCTGCTTTATTCTAGCCACCCTCATAGCTGATTAGATGGTGCCCACCCTGACTGAGAATGGTTCTGTCTCTCCCAGCCCACTGACTCAAATGTTAATCTCCTTAACAGCACCCTTACAAACACGCCCACGAACAATACTTTGCATCCTTTGATCCAATCAAGTTGACACTCAGTATTAACTATCAATATTACATATTCTTCTATTTCAAAAATGTAATAACACTTCTTATAAAAATTAAATTTTCTTTCATTCTCGTATAGTGGCTTTGGAAAATTCATATGCAAAGTCAAATTATAACATTTTATAGACAACTTCTATGAAATATATAGATAGATGTTACTAACATAAAATTGTAGTCATATTTATCTTATGAAAAGTACTTATTACAATTTTTAATATTTTTCCAAACCTATATACATGGTGTACATAGCAGTGTTAAATTATATTAATGCAACTTATAACATCAACATGTATGTTTAATTTGTTTCTAATTCTGTAACTCTGTAAACTGGGCAAAAATCTAAATCCTTTTTCTTATTTTCCCACACAAACATTATTCAAATGCTTGCTTCTTTCTGTAAATAATTTTAAATAAACTGACCCACAAAACAAGAATTTGAATCCTAGTTTTAACACATAATAGTTATCCATCTTATAATAAACATCTAATGAAAACATGCAGTATATGAGATAAATAATTTTTTTGAAGACTTGGAACATACTATTTTTATGATAACTATATATCATTAAATATATAGAATAATTATATATAATTATTATAATTAATATATAGTTAAATAATGTATAACTAATTAACAAGTGATATGGATAATTAAAAAAATATAAACTACTGATATAATGTAAAATAAAAAATGATTGTTGAATGATATGGAGAGAAACATCTTAGAGTCAACAATTTACCTTAAACATTCTGGTATATAAAAACTGAAAATGAAGTGCTGTGATGGTTAAATTTTGTGTCAGCCTGATTGGTTAAAGAACAGGATGCTTACATATTTGATCAAACATGATTTCTGGGTGTGTCTGTGAGGGTATTTCTGATAAGGTTGGCATTTGAATCAGTAGACTGAGTATAGTAGATTGTCCTTCCAAAGTGGGTGGACACATCTAATCTGAATAGATCAAAAAGACAAAAGAAGGGATAATGTGTTGTCTCTGCCTGTTTGAGCTTAGTCATTGATATTCTTCCACCCTTGGATTAGGACTCACACCACCCTCAGCACTTGTAGTAATTAGGACTTTATACTCAGACTGGAACTGTACCATCAGCTTCCCTGAGTGTTTAGCCTGCAGACAACAGATTGTGGTACTTCTCAGTCTCTATAAATACATTATCAAATTCATTATAATGAATCTCTTTGTAGATAAATAGACAGACATACACATATGTGCTTGTATGTCTATATACACACATATACACATATACATATATATGTACATAAACAAATACATACACACAGAGGTAGAGAATAAGATTTATAAGATATATAGATCCTGTTGGCTTTGTTTCTGTTAAGAACCCTAACCAGTATAGCTTTCTAAAAATTTTCTTCAGAAAAAAGAACCACTTGAAGAGTAATAGAATTATAAAATTACAATCTTATTGTGTGTCAATAATTCAAACATGTGTATATATAATTTTGTAACATGTAGGCCTATATTTTTTCCAAATACACAAATATACACAAATCTATATTTCCACAAATTCTTCTCCAGAAGAGTTACCAAATATTCCAGTAGAAACTCTTCTTGATTCAATAAAGTAACAAGCAATAAACTTTTCTGGGCATAGTTCCAAATAAGTATGATAATGCTGATTTGAAAGATGAAGTCCTCTTATGGAAAGACAGCTATATACTCACATATTTCCAAATGCCTCATGGAAAGGGGAAAATACCCTAAACATATCTCTTACTGTACTCATTAAATACTGTGAAACTATTAGGGTAAATCATCATTCACACTGCACCTCACTTGGCTTTGTTTATAGAATCTATTTAGAAGCTCTTGGAGAAAACATTTGCCAAATTTTTAATCACTTATCAAATTCCTACCAAGTAGAGTGCTTTCAAATGCTAACAATCTATAAACATAGTTATAAAAAACAAACAAAATGATATAGAATCAAACTGACAACTGGATAAGCACTTCAGCTGCATTTGTTGGAATTATTCCCACTCTCAAATGCTTTCAACTGGGAAAAAATAAAATAAAATAAAAATTAAAAAAAAGCACTCTTCCCTTTTATTTGAGCTACTGAGCTAGAAAGGCCAGTCATCTTAATATCTTATAATATCTTAAAGACTGAAGAATGAATGATGACTGATAGAAATTTGACAGAAAATAATGCTTCTAACTTAACATGTTTAGGAACCAATTGCCAGAGTAACCAACAACATTAGAATGAACACAAAAAATCGGAACTGTGACAAGTGTAATTGGAAAAATTGTGTGTGCAAAAACTCACTAAAAAGTGTTTAATTATATTAGTCTACATTTATAGATCCGTTTTCATAACTTTAGTCATATAAGTATCACATAAGTGCATTGAAATAAAAACAAAACAAGCAAGGAACAATAATTTACACTTATGCATGAGCTTGGAAATAACAAGGAAATATGTGTAGTGGGATTATATGTTTTTCTATTTTGATTTTTTGATGATAATATATTTTGATCTATTTTGATGATTATGTGGTTATCACGTTTCACTCATAACCTGATGCTTATGAAGAATTTCACCCTATTGATTTTCACTATATTCTACTGTATTCAGGATCATTTAATCATCATAATTTTGAGTAAACATAGAAATGAAAATGTTATCACGGTGTTTTGTAGAGAATAGATAAACTGTCATGAAAGGAGAATTTCATGACAATTCTCTTTGGAAAATGAGAGAGTTCTAGATATGAATGATGTCCCTAAAAATGTATAGTCTTTTATCAAAATAGAAACATGCTTCAGAGAGCAGTTGTTCCAATTTTGATCTATATTATTTATTTGATCTATATTATTTATTATATTATGATCTAATAAAGACTAAACATATAATCAAATATAGTAAAAGTACATATAGAAATAAACATTTAAATTATATTTCCTGTAGTTTCAGAAATCTCCCAGAATGTAGGGAACATTATAGATATATTTACATACATTTAATGCAATTCCCAGAAACTACGATATATTTGTATATGTGAAAGAGCAAATATGAAATGCACCAAATATATTTTGATGGAATGTCAACTATAATCAACTTAGCTATAGTCTAGGGAGGCATTAATAAATTCAGAATTCGGAACACCAAAATCAGACTGTATTTTTAATTTTGTGTTTTAACCCCATTCCAGTTATGCCCTCTAACAGCTGAAAAATATTACAGGTTTAGGCTAGAACCCAAAGGAGCCAATTCTTAATCATAGGTTTGGTGCTCAAAATAAGCAGAAAAAAATTTTCTTTTTCATTGAGATCACATTTAGAACAAATCTGAGACTCCTTTGAATAAGTATCCAAGCATGCCTGTCTCTTTTGTCTCTAACACCTATATTTCCCGTCTCCCTATTTTAGATTCTTGAATTCCCCCGTTCCTCACTTTTTGATGTTTAAATTGGTAGAGTTCAGTTTCATGCTGCTGTCTTCAAAACATATGTCATAAAGTCCCTGAGTAAGTCTGAACAAAATTAACAGTTAAAAAAAATAAACGTTTAAATATTATAACCATTATTTCTAAGATAATTACACATATTTTCTGATAAAAATCTAAAATTATATGTAGCATGTTATCTAATGATGAATATATCTAAAGATAAACACAATAGTCATACTATCTGCAACAAATAAGAGTGGCTAAATATGTAGAGGAAGAAACTGATGTAATCCTAGAGATGTAGGAAATAGTCCTTAATATAACTTTTCTGATGAACATTAAATCTATATATTCTGTTTGCATATATAATTTCAAAATTTTTCAATTTAAAAGCTTTTATTTTTATATATTTTAAACTCATCAAATATTTTATAGACATTATGATTTAGAATGAAGTGTTAGAAAAAAAATATTGACACAACATGGCACAGTATTTCCTTATACTGTCCAAATATAGAGTATCTAAATAGATACATTTCCACTGGTCTTAAATTTCCTACCAGCTGCTTCAACTTTAAGAATTTAAAACTGATTAAAGGGAGGAGCACAATATTTCTTGAAATGTGCTGAGAATAAGAATTGGCACTGGCAGCAGCAAAGTGTCGATATCACCATAGGAAGTGTTTCACCTGCAATCACAAAACGTGAGCCTGTGGCATGTTAGGTATGGCTTAGATATTTGAGTTTTCCAGGATGAACAGACGGATTTTTTTTTTTTAATGTGGCAGAAGGTTAATGCACACATTCCTAATTTGGAGAAAATATTAAGATTATGGTTGTAAAAAGCTTTATACCATGTTTTTCTTTATTTTGTCATCTCGATTCAGATTTTAAAATAAAACACTTAAATTTTTCCAAAGAATCTGCTAACTATATAAAATGTTGTCTCAGATCTAGACATTACTATTCACAGGAACAATCTCCCTTACTAAATCCACAGATTGCTCTTCTGTCTAGTGAATATCCACGCTGCTAGCATGCAATATGAACCTTTCTAACTCTGCTTGACTATTGCTCTGCTGAACGATCAAGTCTTAGAATGTTAGTAAAGAGGAGCAATTTGTCCATATCTAGATCACTTAAGCTATACTCAAAGGAAAACTCGTTTTCAAATATCTATCATGGAGTTTAGAAGCAAATGTAAGAAAAAAATAGCCATATTGAAAACCTAGCCAGAATTGTTAGGTGACATTAGAAATTAGATTAAACTGACATAAAAATAAGGATTATTAAGCCTCTATAGGCTCTGGGGATTCTCAAGTGTTCTTGTTTTCCAACTGGATGGTACAATTAGCTTCTGGATGAATAATACATAATTATACGTTGCAACCAACCCTGGCACTTACTGTCCTATCCCCAGAATTGACACGCCATTAGTAGCTTTGAGAATTACTAGAAAACAACTTATCTATGGATTTATGTAAGCAGTTTGGCAACAGCCTTGCATGAAAATTCAGCGAAAATAAAATGGGTGTATCAAATGTAATGTACATGCCAAACAGAGTATCCTTTAAGTAATGACATTCATCATTTTTTTCCAAAGGTGGGTTAATAATTTAGATGGGCTTAGTGAACTTTGTCTAATTTTTACTAGTGAAGGTTATTTTCAGCTAATTTTATATAAACTTAAACTACTGTTTCTGTTAGTGGTTGCAAAAGTTACGAAGTTAATCTATATTGAATGAATATTAATGAACTCTAAATCAAGGTTTTAGAATGATAAGATCTAGAATACTAGATGGGAATTTTCCTATGAAATAAATCACTTATTAGGAATAAGAAATGTGTACAACTGGCCAGGCACGGTGGCTCATGCCTGTAATCCCAGCACTTTGGAAGGCCGAGGCCGGCGGATCATGAGGTCAAGAGTTTGAGACTATACTGGCCAACATGGCAAAACGGCGTCTCTACTAAAACTACAAAAATTAGCAGGGCGTGGTGGTGCTTGCCTGTAGTCCCAGCTACTAGGGAGACTGAGGCAGGAGATTCAGTTGAACCTGGGAGGTGGAGGTTGCAGTAAGCCGAGATTGTGCCACCACACTCCAGCCTGGCACAGAGCGAGACTCCATCTCAAAAAAAAAAAAAAAAAAAAAAAAAAAAAAAAAAAAAAAAAAAAAAAGAAAAGAAAGAAATGTGTACAACTAAGTTTTAATCAAGTTATCTTATAAACTCACAGAATAATGCAGTTTCAGGTTATTGTTTTGTCAGTTTTTCTAAAACTAATAACACAAATATCTCAAATTTTCCTATTAAAATGGATTATGAGTTTCAGTTTTGAAAATCCTTGCCTTTTCCAGTTTTTTCACTAGGCTATCCAATGCACTTGCTATCATATTTGTTATATGGCTTAAATTTTTTAAAAATTTGGATATTTGTATTATTTTGTATGTGACATCAGTACACTGGGGCATATTTTTGGCAGAGAAATAAGCATTGTAGAATGTTACAAACTGTTTACACATTGTACAGTAAATTATTTATTTATCAAAATCTGGTTTTAATAAATAAGGTATAGACACTTAAAAGATATCAGTATGATGAATGATGGCACATAATCTTAGTATTTTTACTGAAATAAAATGTTAAGCATTAATTGAGAATTTTAAAAAAGAATGTAGGGTAAGCAAATGTTAACAACAAAAAATATTAAACGTAATATAAATAGATACATGTTATACAGCTGCTTGTATAATTCAGCTCAGGTTGCCATAGCAAAATACCATTGTCATGGTGGTGTAAACAACAGGAATTTATTTCTCACATTTACGGTACTGGAAATTCTATACTTGAGATGCCAGCCAAGGGTTGTCTTCCTGGCTTACAGATGGCTGCTTTTCTGTGTGTTTGCTTCTAGAGGCGAGATAGAGAGAAAGAGAGAGAAAGAGAGAGAGAGAGCGCAACTCCCTAGGATCTCTTCTTATAAAGGCATTAATCCTTTAATAACTCTGTCATGCAGGCAGAATAACCTCATCTAAATCTACCTTCCCAGGGCCTCATCACCAAATCACCAAATACCATTATATTGGGGTTGGGGCTTCAACATATGAATTTTGGGGAGACATAATTCAGTTCATAGCAATACCAAAATACATTCCAGGATGTTATTTGAAATATAGTATAAGCTTAAATTATTATAATTATTTTCTAGATTAAAAAAAAAAACTATTTCTAAAGTTCTCTTTATAAATAGTACACCATTAAATTTAGAGCTGAGTTTCAGTTATTGTTAGAAAAAATTGACAGTCCTTTATAATTACATAGTTAATAGAATAACCAATGGTGTCATTTTTATGCATATTTGCCTTTTTTATACTTAAATTGTAATACTACTCACACTTATTTTTTAGAAACTAAAAGGTTTTTAATTACTCTCAATTTTTATTCCTTTTATCATTTGTGAAAGAGAATGCAGAATTCTTAGGGCCAGAAGATGCATTTCTTCAGCTGATTTGGATTTAAACTGAAAGATGCATTTCTTCAGCTGATTTGGATTTAAATGAAGGCATTCTATAATCAGCTGTAATAGTCTAAGCAGAACAAATGGAATTTCTGTTGCTGTGGCAGATTGAAGTTACCAGCAATTAAGAAAAATAACCCAAATACAATTTAACAATCAGCAGCTGAATGGTTGAGAAAAATAAAGAAGAAAAGGTGAAAAGCACTTCTAATAGCACATTGATATAACTATTTGAGCCATACACAAATCCCAGGAATCACCTGAAGTTATAGTAACTCTCAAAATTGTAGGTACTAAAACTGTGGGTTAGAAACTATAGAATAAAATGGAGTTCAGATAAAATATTGACACTCACCCTTTGAAGATAACAATAATCTAACTTTATTTAGTATATACTTTTGCCAGGCGCGGTGGCTCAAGCCTGTAATTCCAGCACTTTGGGAGGCCGAGACAGGCGGATCACGAGGTCAGGAGATCGAGACCATCCTGGCTAATACGGTGAAACCCCGTCTGTACTAAAAATTCCAAAAAATAAACTAGCCAGGCGAGATGGCGGGCGCCTGTAGTCCCAGCTACTCGGGAGGCTGAAGCAGGAGAATGGCGTAAACCCGGGAGGCGGAGCTTGCAGTGAGCTGAGATCCGGCCACTGCACTCCAGCCTGGGAGACAGAGCCAGACTCTGTCTCAAAAAAAAAAAAAAATTTATATATATATATATATATATATATATATATATATATATATATA
>NC_045434.1:47339539-47446822 GCF_002776525.5 Piliocolobus tephrosceles | reverse complement strand
TATATATATATATATATATATATATATATATATATATATATATATACTTTTACCCTGCTGTATTAGGGAAGAGGGAATGATAGGTTCTCAAAATTTATTAAAGAAAATTAGTAGGTACTCAAAATTTATAAATCAAGAAATGCGTACTTATGAATATAAAAATAAACATAAAAATAAGTACCTAAGGTGTGAAAAGTAGTTATTTCTGTGTTTGTTAATGTAGGATGGAAACTGTGAGACCCAGAAGGGCTTTTAAAAATACAACACTGAGTTACTAATTTACACTTCAATGTCAAGAGTGAATTACATTGACAATATTAATAATTTTAATATAGGAATTATTTTAGAGAGCATTCCCCCCCCCCCCCACAAAATGGCAATACCTCTTAAGCTAAAGTGTTTCAAATTGTGTCTTAAAATAGTATTTCAAGGTTCTGCCATTTTGAAGACATCTACACTGTTTGAAATGTTGAATTATTTGATTTAAAAAAAAATCTTTAAAAATTGAATCTGTGGCTCAAGCCTGTAATCCCAGCACTTTGGGAGGCCGAGACGGGCGGATCACGAGGTCAGGAGATCGAGACCATCCTGGCTAACACGGTGAAACCCCGTCTCTACTAAAAATACAAAAAAACTAGCCGGGCGAGGTGGCGGGCGCCTGTAGTCCCAGCTACTCCGGAGGCTGAGGCAGGAGAATGGCCTAAACCCGGGAGGCGGAGCTTGCAGTGAGCTGAGATCCGGCCACTGCACTCCAGCCCGGGCAATAGAGCAAGACTCCGTCTCAAAAAAAAAAAAAAAAAAAAAAAAAAAATTGAATCTGTATATATACATGTAAAATACTTAAAAAATAATATAGGTGGGTCCTTATATAATATAAATAACATTAAAATTAAACTTTTTAAGTTATTTGAATGTTTATATATATTTCTTCTAATTGTCTTTGTTAAATATAATTATGAAAAATGGGTGTACAGGAGCAGTCATAAATAGAAAGGAATTTTTTCATGACTCAACCGTGCATGTATTAATCAACTGATTTTTAATTTTGGCTATAGTAGCTAGATATTTTAAAACAAAAATAAACCTTATGTATTTCCTGCTCCCAAGAAGTGTGTCATCTTGATCAGAAGACGGAGAAATAAACCAAAAGTTACAGTGTAGTGTAAAAAGTACTAAGATTGTGTAATATATTGGGATCTCAGAGAGGACTGAAGAGGGACATCTAAATCAGTCATGACAACTCCTGTATGACAAACTAAATAGTATTAATATGCGTATGTTAAATAATTATATTTTCTAATTGCATTTTTTACAATCTCAATCATTTTTTGGCTTCATACACAAGCAATGCACTTTCAATAGTATTTTGACCTTCAATAATTAAAACTATACATCTAATAAATAATAAAAGTATTTCAGAAATTGATTTTAATAGTATTTTAAAAACAGTAATGACATTATACTCTTAATAGTTTTAAAAATACAGTTACTGTTACTAAGTCAAATGTTTGGACTGCAAGTAAACCTATGACTAAAGAATGCTATTAATTAAATTCAGTAACTCAAACCATGTCTTCACAAAGTACTGGCAGGGTCTTCATAAAGGAATAGTTACAGTCCTCATAAAACAGAGTTAAGATACTTATAAAGGAAGAGGTGAAGAAAGGATGGTGAGGCATAGAATATAATAGTCCACATTCCAAGTTATGGAGATTTACACACATCATTCAGAATGCTGTTTAAATCAAATGTAAGTGTTTTAGTAGGGTAGCTTTAGAATCTGAACTATGTTCAGATATTCTGTCAAGATATTATAACAGTATTTCAAGCAGAGATTTCAAAATCAGCAAGATTTGGCTCACAAATATGTTTCCTTTGGCCAGCACGCTGTTTGAATGTGATTTGTTGTTACTGCAATCCCATGCTACAGTTAGTAATTCTTTGTATTCAACTTCCCCTGTTCAGATTACTGTGTGGTTTCTCTCTAGTAATTAGACCTAAACAGATACATCTTCCATTTATCATGGGACTTGCTCTTGTTTCCTTTATATCAGTCAAATATTTTCCTATAGTATACTATGTCTTTTTCAAAAATGGAAATGCAAAATTTAGATAGACTTGATTTTTTCACTAAAAGTGAGAGGATATCTTTTCCTGTAGAAGTACAGTTATTCCCATGTGTTTAATGAAAGCAAAAAGTAACTATGAGGGGAAAATATATCTGCCTGAGACCCCTATATAACCCAAACCTGTAGAGAAATATTCTTTTGAGGACACTGGATTGCTGGAGTCAGGGCACTGCTCAGGAATGCTTGCACTCTGATTCTGCTCCCACCTGCCTCAATACTGATATTATGGTCTTACTGCCACTGATTTCAGGTCAATACATACAGGATGCATATTTCTGTAAACACTGTTTTAATAAAAGCAAAGAAAGCAAATTTTTGGTTTAACTTTCTCCTTAATATGTGTGTAAGCCTCAGGGACTTTTCTCAGTATAAAATACAGTTTCTTGTATCTGACAAGACCCATGTTCATAATCTGTCCCTGAAATGGACATTGAATGGCCTGTGGATCTCAGAAAGTCTCAGATGAGCTGCATAGTATTCTTTCTTTGCTTGCATTTCTTTCCAGTTATTATTTTTTGTATTTTTATTAAATAGGAAACTTGATCCAGCAATGTGCACGTACATTTTTGCATGTGAGTTTCTTGCCATCACTAGTCAACATGCAATGCTGCAGTACCATCATAGGGACCATAACAAATTTATGGAAACAAGGAATGGTGGAAAGCATTAAAAAACTGAAAAAAGGCATACCTTTTAGTGTTTTCTAAAGTGTGAATTAACGGACTTACAGCCTTGTGAAATACGGGGATATATAAGGTATAAAAATTGTTTAGAGCCAAATTATTTTACTGGTGGTATATTTAAAATATAAATCTGTTGAAATAAACTAAATGTTCTGAACCAAAGCAAACATTTTAAAAAGTAATCTAGGTGGAAATAATTGGGGTTAGCTGGGTGAAGATATAGCTGAGAACTTAAAGGATGGATGATAATTCTAAAAACCTTAAAACATATGGGTCATCTTCTACTGTAAATGATAAAACAACAAATATGCATAAACATTATCCAGTTATCTATAGGCTCAATGAAAATATTCATTAGACAGAAGACACTTCAACAGTGTCCATAAGAAGTATATTTGTGTGTATGTGTGTATGTGTGCATACACACTGAGAAGAGTTTGAGAAGTTTATCACAGGTTAATTAAAATTAGAAAGCATTGTTATAAAGTAAGGCTATCATTGTGCTGTTTTATATTAATTTTCTACTTGTGAAAATGTTTTTAATAATATAGTGTGGCAAGATTTTTCCAAAGACATGGAAATGAAGTCTGTTTATTTTAAATTAAAACTTTTAAAATAAAGGAAGTCTCTGTTGTCAATAACATATACACTTGTTCTTGTCCAAAACAGAATTGTATACTTCACAGCACAGTCAAGACAGGTTTCTTTAGAATTCATCTTTAAGTTCAGAGGTACATGTGCAGGTTTGTTACATAGGTAAACTTGTGTTATGGGGTTTTGTCATACAGATTATTTTGTCACCCAGGTACCCAGACAAGTACCTGTTAATTATTTTTCCTCATCCTCTCCCTCCTCCCACACTCCAAACTTCAAAGAGCACTAGTGTGCATTGTTCCTCTTTATGTGTCCATGTGCTCTCATGATTTAACTCCCACTTAAAAGCGAGAATATGTGGTATTTGGTTTTCTTTTGTCAAGACAGTTTTAAAACTATTTTTTCCAATAGCAAGCATACTATGTACACAATGATGTGATTGTGCCTACTTAATAATTTATGCATTTTTGTATTTTCACACATTGTTTATACTTAATAGATTTTGGCTGGATAATATTCACTGGTTTGTGTTGTAAAAATTTATTTAACCTTAACTCTGTTTGAGATATGCAAGTTATCATCAAGCATTAATTTTTAAACATAAAACAAGAATTAGCATTTATTTATAGAAGGTTTATTTGTACAGCTAAATTTTTAGGAGACCTTTACTTCTAGCCAAGGGTATGGAGTAATAGTTTTTATCATCCCCCTGAGAACAACTAAAAAAATTGAGAAAATATAAAAATCTATTTGAAGGCCTGTTAGCAACAAAGATACTAGAAAGTCAGGAATTCCTAAGAGGAAAGCCTGGTCATTCCACTGATAACATTAAAACCTATTTCTATGACGAAGGAAAACTATCAAGAAACAAGCCCTTGGGGAGCTATATTAAAACTGAGTCTTAATACAGCTCAAGTGATGATTCAATTGAAGAAGTTTGTCTCTATTACTGAGACCAGAAGCTAAAAATCCAGAACCTTGAATTAACTCTGTAATTTTCCATATAGAACATCCAGATTTAATTAAAACCTTGCATGTCAGGAAATAAAACCAAACACCAATGAATGAGTAGAAATAACCGGAAATAACACACAGTAGAAATAACCCCAAAACAATCTATATATGATTAACATAACGAAGAAAATGGAGAACAAAAAGAGAAAATTACAGCAAAAACTGGATTCCATAAAAGAGAACTAGGTTTTTGATTCTCACTTCCACTTTCAGTTAAGAAGATGCAAAATCCTTTGTTCTCACAGTAATAACAACAACAAGCAAACAGCACGCACACAAAAACACCCAGGGAAAACTTTAAAAATATATAACTGTTATGGGCTGAATTGAGTATCCCTGAAATTCATATGCTGAAGTCCTAAGCCCCAGTACCTCAAAGTGTGTCTCTATGTGGAGACAGGGTCTTTAAAGAAGTAATTAAGTTGAAATGAGATCATTGGGTTGGTCCTAATTCAATATTGTTGGTGTGTTTACAGGAAGAGGTGATTAGGGCACAGATACAAACAGAGGAAGACCATGTGAAGACACAGGGAGAATATGGCCATCTACAAGCCAAGGAGACATAAAAGAAAAAGAAAAAAAAAAAAAAAAAAAAAAAACTCTACCAAAACCTTTATCGTGGACATCTAGTCTCCAGAATGGTGAAAAAATAAATTTTTATTGATGAAGCTGTACAGTGTGTGGTACTTTGTTATTGCAGCCCTAGTAAAGTAACACAAAAACCTAGGGCATCATACAAAAGAAAGATTTAGAAGAACTGAATTCCACAGAGAACTGAGCCATTCATAGATGCGTAGGTGTGGTGAGAGCTGTTGCACCTTCCAAAGCTGAGGGCGGATGCCTGTTCTGTGTGTAAGTGAGTCTGACATAGACAAAGAGACTCTGAAAATGAAATCAGTCAGGTCATGAACGACACGGTGAGTTGTCTAGGTATATTCTAATCTTGAAGAACCAGAAACAAAAGAAAAAATCACTAGATTAAGCAGTTGTCTTCCGACATCCCCAATATTGTCAAGAAAGAAGCAGTGGAGGAGGGAGATGGTGGGCAGAGCAGTTATAATCTTGCTCATTTTCAGGTGATTATGTTCAGTGGGATTGCAGGAAGAAATGAACATAAATGAGTTGGAAGGGGATTTCTGGGGTACTGGTAATATCTCATAAGTTTTATCTGTGATAGATATTTGGGTGTGCATTTCCTTGAGATATTCATTAATCTACACAATAATAATCTGTGCACTTTCCTATGTGTAGGCCATACATCTAACAAAATACTATTTTTAGCAACTAATATATTACTCTTTCAAAAGAGGTTTACAAAAATATATATATGTGTGTATATATATTTATGTGTTCTTAATTTTGAAAGTATATTTCTAAATCTGTCCATTTATTCATCTTATCTATTTAGTATATTAATCTATCTTGAAAAACACTGATTATTAACACTCTAAAATATTAAAATGTTCTTTCTGTATTGTGGAATTATATAACAACCCTCCTTAATACATTTTTTTTTGTAAATTTCAGTTGCTTACCTATATTTATTTGAGAATATAACAATTAAAAATACTTTTCATGATTTTCTATACCTACAAAGTCAGAAGTCAGAAGTCTTTAATATGATCCTCACTTACCGACTATTTTATTATTTTTATTGACCTCCCTTTGTATCACTTACTTTTAATTGCTTGGTACTTCCCTGCTCAGTTTCACAATGACAAAGTTATGTGTGTATTATTCCTCACCTCCTGTTCATAGATATACCTTCACCTATGCTTTTCACTTTCCTAATTATTTTCAACTCATAATGTGTACCTCCTCTCCACTTTTCCCTAATGTTCTACCATTTCCATATCCTGGAATATGTGAATTATTATACAATATATATCATAACATCATTTACAAGTATCTTTTTTATTCTGAATCTTTTTTAGGCAGAAATTCTCTCCCTCTCTGTCTCTTCCTCTCTCTCTCTATATATATATATATGAAATATATATATCTTCATATATAAAATATTCATATGTATGAATATATTCTCTCTATATGCTTAATATAAAGAAAAATACCTTGCAGTATAAACAAATCCTTAAATTATTTCAAGAAGAAAGAATACGTTTGAGGGAGGGAAGGAAGGAAAGGAGGACGGGAGGAAGGGAGGAAGAGGGTAAGGGAGGAAGGAAGAAGGAAGGAAGAAGGATACGAGTGAAAAAAAGAAAAAGGCACATATAAGAGCTTTATTTTTAAATGAGTATGTTAATTCCTTTCTTTGATTTCCCTTTAACAAATTATGAGGTATAAAAAGAAACCATTCTAATTATTTATAAAGTGGACTCAACTTAGTCCACATGAGTATTGCTTGATAAGTTTTGTATCTAGTTGTGTGTATATAGTTATAAGAATATGTCAGATTTTTTTGCATTTTGAGTCAAAAACCACAAAGAAAGTTTGAAAGCTACTGCTCTAGATAATTCCTTTAAAGGATCAAACAACAAATAAACATTTTGGGAAAGTAAGTTACAGTAATGTTTAATACTTTTAGTCATGTCTATTACATCTGTATTTACTAATCTTTGCTCATTTTGATTCCTGTTGAATTAGGTAAACTCATAAGAACAGATTAATTGTTCATTGTTAAACAATATTATTTCATATATTTATTAAACATGATAATAACAAAAAGTAATCAAACATATATGTATAAAATCTCATCTATTAAAAAAGAAAAATGAAAACATATTTGCATCATAAAATAAATAACTTTTAATAGATCTATAAGTCATATATACATTCAAGGCATGGTCACTGGTTTGATCATACTATAAATTCTATTGTTATATTTTCTTTTTCTTTTTTTGTTATATTTTCTTTTTACATTTTTCTTCCTTTGAAATTTTAATGAAAATAGATTTACCACAAAGTCAATTCAGGTTTAGAGCAGAAAATACATTGAATCTTTCTGATTATTTAATATAATTGACAGTATCCTACCCTTCACACAGCATTCTAAACCTTTCTTATGAAGCCCAGGAGTGATAATACATTTTATAGATTTATTTACAAAAATAAACTGAGTGGAAAAAAATATCATAAAAAGTTTGAGTTGTGAAATATTTAGAGCAAAACACTAAATAATCATTATAAAACCAATGCACTAATTTAAAGTAGATCAATTAAATTTTTATCTAGTTGGGAACTTTAGAGGATATTTCCAAACTAGTAAGTACAGTTCATAGTTGAATTCTTCAATTGTGCACATTTTAATGAGTTCATCTGAAGATATCAAAAATAGTTTTTATTTTTCAAGGAGAATATTAATATTTTCTTAGAGAGACTCAGTTTAAAAAAATGGTGGGTGAACAACAAAAATTATAAAGAGAATTGTCACCTAGAACTTTGACTCATTTCCAGCAGGATCAAAAGTTACTAGGAGCCAAGTGAAAGATAAACATTAACTAGGGCTGTCAGATACATATGAAGGGACAAGAATTAAGACTATATAAAGTAACCAAGCAGGCATGCAACTTTTTACCAACTATATCATAATTATTTCTTCCTTAGCAGTGCAACCAGTTCTTCCATGATAGTCAACAAACAAATATTTCTGGTAAAAAATATATCTTTTTTATATATATTCTTTGCAAAATAAGTTATCCTTTTCACTGTCATATAAAGGGAATCTGAATTAAGAGGAAAGGCCTTAATGGCAAGATATATTATTGATAGAAGATGTTGATATAAATTTATATTTACATACCTATATAAGTGATGCTTATGTAGGTGCATAGATGAAAGATATAAAATAAATATGTATATATAATTTAAATAATCTACAACAAGTATGATAGATTAATAATATAATTATCAAGCCAGGTGCGGTTGCTCATGCCTGTAATCCCAGTACTTTGGGAGGCCAAGGCGGGTGAATCACCTGAGGTTAGGAACTCAAGACCAGCCTCGCCAACATGGTGAAACCCCATCTCTACTAAAAATACAAAAATTAGCCTGGTGTGGGGGAGCATGCCTGTAGTCCCAGCTACTTGGGAGGCTGAGGCAGGAGAATTGCTTGAACCTGGGAGGCAGAGGTTGCAGTGAGCTGAGATCGCGCCACTGTACTGCAGTCTGGGCAACAAGAGTGAAACTTTATCTCTAATAATAATAATAATAACGACAATAATATTAATAAAATTATCTAGGACTCCTAGCTAAGTCTTACCAGGAAGGGTGCTACTGCTTTATACTATTTAATTCTGTCATCATCACAACTCTCTGAAACTGGTACTAGTATGTCTACCTTACAGGTGAGACAAGGATGTATAAACAGCATAATTATGTTGTTTAATATTATGTAGCCAGTGAGATGCACAGATGGGATTATAAACCTGTTGGCCCATCTCTTATCTGTGGCATATAAATTTACATTAGTATTTCAGTATGGCAGAGGACATTTAGGATATTAACCATAAAGCGAGCATTAATTACACACCTGCGTTCCTAATAGTAGCAGTAGTTCCTAATATTTATTTATTTTTAGTAATCAGAATTGAACAATGAAAGGAAATAAACACAGTTCACTATTAATATTGTTACTTTAACCAAATACAAGCATGAGACTATGAGTTTCTATAGCAAATATTTCAGTAAACATCTTCAAAATCAATGCAATCAAAAATGGTTAGAGACAGCAAGAACAGTAATGCTGTGGTTATTTTGCTCTTATCTATCTCAAGAAAGCTATAGCCTTCAAAGAAGAATGCATTGAATCTTTCTTATATTAACCTAATAAAACATCTCTCTAAAACATCATGTGCTTCGTTTTTTAACTTCCATTTTAAACTAATCTTTGCTTTTAAAAACTGCATGAAAATTAAGCTTTTTTTTTTTTTTAATTTTTGTGATCCATGGGCTTTAGAACATGCTCTATAAAATTATGCATGCAATGAAATCATTGCTTTTGTTTCTAATCACTCTAAAGATTAAGAAAACAAGAATATCTATTTTAAATGGAAAATTCTCTGTTTTTAAACAAGATTTATAGCCTTCATTTTTTTTTCTCACTTCAATTTAAACTCTGCTTTCCATGTCTAATACTTTTTTAAAAAGTGACACAAATGAAGTGACTGTGAACATTTGTTTAAAAAAGACCTCTGTAGCAGCCAAGATATCTCATACACTTATGTCATTACATTTAGAAACTACTTCTCTTATCTAATCACATTTAATGTGTCACAGAAATATCAGCAAACACTCTTGAAACATTCCCTTAATCGTTTTCTTGCAGTGGTGTGCAAAATGCTGGAAATAATTGAAAACAAATTGTATCTGTCTGAGCAAAAGAAACAATCTGCATGCACTTAAATACAGCAATTGAAGGACTATTTATTTCCATAAGAAACAAATAAATGTTTGTGAATATCTTAAATAAAGAATTTAGTCAATTCATATGGAATAAACGATATTTCATTGCTACCAAAAAAAGGGAAGAATTTATGTATAGAACTTCCACTTACATGTTTATCAAAGTTTTCTAGGTTGCGTTTAAGGCAACATATATAATCACTTTTTATTTCTTTAATAATCATAAATGCAATCTAAAGTGTTACTTTTTGATTTTTTAACTGGTAACTTTTAAAAAATGTTAAAACTGTGCTAATATATGCAGCGACATAATATTGCTATTAGAACTAGTATGTCTTTATTCCTTTTTATAAAGCAGTTCGACAATATGGACAAGGAGCATATTTTTTGAAATTGTACCTGCCATATTTTTTTACTAAAGTAGAATGTACAACAAACTACACAAACTATGACTATCCATTTAGATAAATGTTCATAGACAAAAGATACCTACATAACCATCACTGAACGATAAAAATAAAGAAATGAATAAAACCGCCCAGTTGCTATTTAACCCTTAGAAACTCATACCCTTTTTTCTTTTAGCAGCATGAACACCACCAAATTATTTTACCAAGGTGATGAAATATTTATATTCCTACCAATAACATATAAGTCCCGCCCTCCATATTCTTGCCAGCACATATAATCAGATTTTCTTATTTGAAAACTTGGTCATCTCATTAGTTGTATCTGACTGAAATTTTAATTTGGATTATTTAATTGAGAACTAATAATGCTGAACATCTGTCGATGTCTTTGAGCTACTATGAGTTCTTTATAAAGTCTAGAGAGATAAATCATACATGATGAAATTTATAAATTCATTCAATAAATTTATCATCTAAAATTATATAAAATATTAAAATTATATTATTCATGTATTTGTAATTCTATAAATTCAATAATTATAGTATAATTTTTTAAAATTGCATTGCTGCTTTGCATGGTTCATTTTTATAATCAGTTGCACATTGTAAATGCAGATCTCTTTCTGTGACTTATTATGATTCTTTAGTATTTTTTAATGATTTGCTTTATGAAGGGAATATTTTAATGCAGTAAAATACTCCCACTTCATGTAGGTTTTTTGATTACTTTTTGCAAATACGTGACATGTTACCATCACCACAACCAAAATACAAAATTATTCCATCATCCCTGGAAGGTGCTTTTCCACCTTTCCACCAGAAAAGTTCTTGAAAGTTTCAAGAACTTATGTTCTTTTCAACCCATCTCTTTCCCTGAACCCACTAATCTGCTTTCCATCAAGATTCCATTTTAAAGCAATACCACAGTAAATGTACTGTGAAGGAGAGACCAGCAACGTAAGAAGAAAGCCAGCCAAATGAGGCAAGAGATTCAAGACGGAAGAGGGCTGATAATTTACATAAGATGAGAACTGAGTCAGAACTGACCTTTGGCTATATCTATGTGGAATTCATTGTTTAATTTGATAAATAGTTTATGTGGCATCATTGAGCAGAAGCCTGAATGAAATAATTTTAAGTGAAAATGAGAGGAAGATGAGGCATAGTGAGTATAATGATGAAACTTTTTGCAGGATATTTTGACTAAGGAAAACAAAACAATTTAAAAAAATTAAAAATAAAAACGAGGCAACAACGTATCCCAGAATTCATATCCTACCCCTCTTCTCACTTTTCACCGATCACACTAGCTTTCTGCTGTTTCTCAGTCGTGCCAGTCATTCTCTTCAATATTGGTTTTTGCCTGTTTCTTCTCTGTGCTTGGAATGTTTTCTTCTATATATCTTTTTTTCCTAACTTTCTTCAACTTTGCTTATATGTCACCATCTCAATTTGGCTTTCTCTGTCCATTGTTTTAAAAATTCATCTATTTCTCTCCCCCAATCCTAATTCTTCTAATCCCACTCAATCTGTTCCATTTTTTTTATTTCCTGAGCATTTACTGTCTTCTAATATACTACAAAATTAATTCATGTATGATGTTTATTCTTTATTGACTGTCTTCTCCACTAGAAGGTAGCATGAATCTTGGTTCTATTCACTGATGTATTACAAGCACCTAGAAGAGCGTCTGATGCAGTAGGTACTCAAAATACATTTGCAGAATGAATAAAAGAAATTAAGGTGAAAAATAATGGTTTTGAACAAACAGGAAAATATGCATTTAATTTTATCATTACAGAATGATAAAAAATGTTATTTGTTTGGGGATTCATAGAACAGTGGATAAGTAAATCTGTGGGGAGGCTATATTATAATTTTTCTTCTTGAAGATTTGCAGAAAGAAGGGTATTGCAAAAGAGTAATGCAGAGGTGAGAGGCTCAATTCATGAAATAATGTTTTTCTATTTGGAATATATTTTTTCGGTTGATAAGCAAACTTTAATTTGAGGAAAAACGAACAAACAAGAACAAAACGAAATAACGAATTTTAAGAGGAAGACAAAGTAAAGATTAATTAACAAGATTTGGGCAGTGATTCACGAGGAGGCATTTGTTCTGCAATAGCACAAAATACATTGATGGGATTAAAAAGCATGGTTCATATAATAGAAAAACAATAAGTGTCAGCAAAAATGCTAGAGCAAAATACTATATGCCAAAAATAAAAAAAACTTCTGTTAGAACAAAGAACAAAGGAAGATTCAAAGAGTGAACAGCAACACGTCAACAAAGTAACAGATAACTGCACATTAACATCATGTTCAGAAACAGATATTTAAGCTGCATATGCAAATGGCATATTTTCACATGGCAATGGATATTTAGATTTGCAGTTATCCATTTTCATGTATAAGTATCTCTTTGAGTATGCAAATAAGTGATTTGAATGCATAATATGGGCACTCATTCTGAATATTGGACCTGTTAGAAGATTGCTAGTACTAGCAGAAATATCATACTTTCTGAGAACTGCAAACATCAGAAATTCAGTTTGGTTTTCATGAGATAAAATGTTCATGAGAGAAAAAAAATCTCAAAATTTTTAAAGTCAAGGATATTCCTTCTTGTGGTAAAATTTATTTTGAGGGGAAAAATTCATCTATTTTGGATAGACCATCATAAATTGTGACAATTATATACTAAAATGGGTCAAATAAGTCAAAGAAAAATATGAAATTGGTAGAAAGCAAGTAATAGTTTTCATAAATTTGTAAAACATTATGTATATTATTTCTGCTCTATCTGATTTGTTTGACATTTTTTGCTTAGTTTTATTACCTGGGAAATTAACAATAAAATACTTAAAAGGAGGTCAAATTTACTTATAAATTTATGTTTAGGTAATTTTGTAAGTATTGTTATCTGATAAATACTTGTAATACCTAATATGTACAAAAAGTTTTGATACACAGTGAGTTTCAAACTAAGCAGTTTCTGCCACCAAAGAGTTTCTCATCTGAATTATGTTGTATAGCATTATATAACTGACAACCACTAAAATAGAAGCATAATGAGGTTGTTCAAATAAGGAGATTAGTAATAATTACTATTTAAACTGAATCTTGAAGATGCAGATGTTCTTTAGATAATATTTATTTTAATAGATTTTAAAATAAATTTCATAAATAGATGTTTGCACATCATGAAAGGAAACATGTTATGAGAAAACCTATTCATAGGTGATTAACAAGGTGGTATCAAGTGAATAGAAATCAAATATGTAAGAAAATTAGCATATCATTAAATAAGTATACAAAATGCCCAAATTGAAAACACAAAAGGGCAAATTAGCTAATTTTAACATCATGCTTTAAATGTTTGGCCTGCAGCATTTTTCCAGTGATGCAAAAATTATCAGAAGTATGTCCAAATCTACTTAAAGTCCATTTTTAAACACTCATGATTATACTTTCTTTGCTTTATATGACTTTTAAGCTATAAAATTCCAAAATAAATATTTTGGTCAATTTCATTACAGCAAAGATCATTATCTCATAAGGAGTAAATTAATAAATATTCATTTTGGCTCATTTATTTCCCTTTAGAAATTTTTATAGTAATATAGAATACATTTTATGGAATATTCTCTAAAATTAAAATACACTTTGAATATTTCAAAATAGATATTGTATAAATCAATTTAATGTAATTCGACTAACATTAAAAGGCTCCTGTTTGCTTATTTCTGAGCCAAACAACATAGGAAAAAAGATGTAAGATTAAGACATAAATCTTCATCTTTAAATAAAGTATAGTATTAAGGAAGTATATTTATTTTGGATAAAAATATGAGATTAAGATAAATAGAGTTAAAAAATCACTGTAGAGGTACTGATGATTTATTTGTTTTACTTTTATGAAAATAATCCATTTACATTTAAAACAAAGATATTTGTGCTAGTTTAATAATGCTTGCCTAAAAAAAATGATTTATGTATTTAAGATCAATTTATGTCATATTATGAATGATTCACTAATCATTGAAAATGAGAAGGAAAACAAATCAATTAATACAAAGGTGATATTAATAGACTGTATCTTAAAGTTTACATAGGATTTAAAAAAATAATTATTCAAATAAATATGGAGACATATTTATTATATAATAATTATATACCCAAACTAAATTCTTGTAAATATATAGTCATATAAAAAGGTTGCATTATAAAATGATTAGGGAGAAAATATGATATATATAAAGAAATTCTTTCTGGCTACTGACCTAAAGCACTGTCATGATAATACAAAATTTCAAATAGAATTTTTCTATATCTTAAATACTTAAAAATGAATATATTATAAAAAAGATCAACATTACTAATCATCAGGGAAATGCAAATCAAAACCTCATTGAGATACCATCTCATCATAGATGCAACGGCTATTATCTAAAAGACAATAAATAAATGCTGGGAAGAATGAAGAGGAAGAGGAACATATGTACTGTTGGTGTGAATGTAAATTAGTACTCCTATTATGCAAAACAGTGTGGTGATTTGTTAAAAAATTAAATTAGAATGAACATATGATCCTACAATTCTACTATTGGGCATTTATCCAAGGGAAAGGACATAAGTTTATCAAAGAGATATCTGCACCCTCATGTTTATTGCAGCGCTACTCACTATAGTCAATATATGGCATCAACCTAAATGTCCATCAACAGATTAATGAATAAAGAAACGTGTACAATGGAGTACTATTGTGCCATAAAAAAGAACCAAATCATGTCATTCATAGCGACATGGATAACACTGGAGAACATTATGTTAAGTCAACTAAGGCAGTCACTTAAAGACAAATATTGCATGTTCTCACTCATATGTAGTAGCTAAAAATTAAGGTCAAAGAAGTATACAGCAGAATTATGGTTAGTAGAGCCTGAGAAGGATAAATGGGAGAGGAAGAATGAAAGTGATTTGTTAGCAGATAATAAATTATATTTTATTTAATGTAAATTTTTATATTAAAATATAGAAATACCATCTTTATATATAGTATTCTATATGTTTATAGCATATAGTATTATATATTCTATATAGTATCTTTTTTATATATAGTATTTTTTATTTTATAGGAATATTCTATAGAATATATAATACTATATGTAGAAAAATATGGAATAGTGTATATAAAAATAATATTTCTGTATTTATAAACATAATACATAAATTTAAATATATTTAACATTTAAAAATATTATACTTATAAATGTATTTACTTTTATAAATATTATTTATAGTATTTCCATATTTTATACATCTTATTTCTATATGTATATATTTATATATAAATTTCTATATTATATATGCATACTATATATAAAATATAGTAATACTATAGGTAAATATTTAAATAGATATATTTTATACTAATACTTAAATATGTATAACTATAATTGTAGATATAAATAATATATATTTTTACATAGAGACAAAATATATATTTATATAGCTTTGTAAATATATTATTTCTATATTTTAATATATAAGCAATATTTATTCATATATAAAATATATACATACTACATATGCCAAAAAATTTTGTGTGAAGTTTGAGCCTGAACATACTATAAATGAGTTAGAGGAAAAAACTACATAATATTAAAAGGACCTTTGCCAGAATACACAGCCAAATTGACAAACAAACTCTGAAGAGCTGCTTTGGGTAAAATTGGAAGCATGGCAAATCTTCTAAATGAAAGTGAGTTATCTTAAAAGTAGAAGCAAAAATTTCACATCTGGAAAAGCTTTCAATGTATTTAGTTTATTCTTTCAAACATTCTGCCTCTAACATGAAAACAAATATATATAAATTATTAGAATTTAAACATTTGTTTTACCCCTCTGATGAATAGCTTTTCAAATGTTATTTATAATATGATTTGTCTTTTCTTTCTCTCATAAACGTTCATACAATAAAATAAGCTTTAATAATGTCATTGATCATATTTTACCTTTTACCATGACAAACTGAGAATACTTGCATAAATAAAGTAATATTTTCATGTTGGCTTGATACCATTAAGTTAAAGCTGTTTGTTTCATTTTTATTAAAGCACAATATTTTGTAAAAATATTCATATTCCAGCAAATTTGGAATTCACATTCTGTGTTGGAATTAAAATATTTTTTAAATTAAAATTCATTTGTAATAAATGACTGGAAAACAACTTAGCAAAGTAGTGGGTTATTATATATAATAACATCGTTGCTAGTCTAATCTTAAGCAATAAGTGACACATATAATGCTAGTAAGAATAAAATGACATATTAATATAATAGAAGTCTAGTCCTTGCACAAGGTTTAAAGTGTTACATTTGGTAAAAATCTTGCTAATATGTTAACACATCTATAGTTTGTGGAAAGAATACATCATCAATTGACAATAAAAATTAAATTTATCTGAAAACTCACAGTATTAGGAATCAAACTTCATATTTTACATAATCTTATTCTGTGGTAAGGCAATAACAAGGATATGGACTGAAATCAAAATCAAATAATAATGTATGGTTAAATTACTTTGACCTGCATGAAACATTGAGATGAGGTGTTTATCTGATTGAAAATGATGAGAATTGTTTATAAAATAAATCTGAATAACATTTTAATATTAAAATATTTGATAAATAGCTAAATTGAAAATGTTTATGTTGAAGCTTGTTCAAATTTCAATTCAATTTAAACAAGATACCACTATTCACAAATTAGATTAGTCAAAATCAAGACCACTGATAAAGTAGCCTCTTTGGAAGACAGGATGGCAGTTTCATACTAAACTAAATATACTCTTACCATACAATCCACAGCCATATTTGTCAGTAGTTACCCATGTAAGTCGAAAACTTAAGTCCACACAAATACCTGCCCGTGGATGTTTACAGAAGCTCTATTTATAATTGCTGAAACCTGAAAGCAAATAAGATGTCCTTAAGTAGGTGAATGGTTGAATAAAATGTGATGCATCCAAACACTGGCATATTCAGTATTAAAAAGACATGAACAACTTCCGATTCCCAGTTCCACATGTAGGGAGCTTGGACGTTGCCTTTCTGTACAATGAGATAAAAGCTGAAAAATCCACAAGTTTTCTTAAATTCATAAGATAAATAAGTTCATGGGACAAACTGCTATTCCCAAAACTGAAGAGACAGGCGAATATAGATAAGCACATGTGGGAGCAGAAACCTCTGTGGGAACCAGTGCTGGGGTAGAAAAACCTGAACTATAATTTATGAACTGCTAGAGGCTCAGAGATACACAAGTCTGAGAGCTAAAAACTCCAGGAGGACCTCATCACAGGTTGACCATCATGGTTTTCTAAGTTTTAGCTCCAGGAGATTAACTCAGTTCTCATAGTGAATTTTGGAGAAAAATGTTCTTGTGCTTCCAACACAGAGAGGGGAAAAGAGATTATTTTGAAATGTGCCAAAGCCCTCTGTTCTTATCAAGGTCTGTCCAGGAGAAACTAGTTTCCCAAAGCCTAACGTGCTGAAGTTTTATCAAAGCCTACCAGGCCTGGAGGAAGTGAAATACCAAATTCTAGAAAGCTCTAGCCACTCTGTACCACCTTAGGGGGAAGAAAAACATTAGAAACATATAAAGATCACAATCCAGAGGCAAAGTCTCACTAAAAGCCTAATACTTCGTCATAGGATGCCTCTTCTCACCCCACACCTTACCACCACATTACTAAATACCAATGTACAATAGCTCACTACTCAGTATATCATATTTGGCTATCAAGAAAAAAATTATGAGGTATGTTGAAAGGCAAAACAAACAAACAAACAAAAAACACCATTTGCAGAGATAGAGGAACCATCAGAACAAGACAAGCAAGCAAGGATGTTTGAATTACCAGACATAGAATTTAAAATAACTATGATTAAAATGAAAAAGGCTTTAATGGATAAAGTAGATAGCTCCTAATAACAGAGAATAATAACATATGGGTAATGTGAGCAGAGAGATGGAAATCCTAGAACAACAACAGCAGCAACAACAAAGTGTTAGGGATCAAAAACACTGTAACAAAAACTACGAATCCCTTTTATGGGCTTATTCCTAGACTGGACACAGGTAAGTAAAGAATCCTTGTGCTTAAGAGACATCAATAGAAACCTCCCAAGCTGTAAAGGAAAGAAAACAAAGAATAAAAAACATAAACTAGAATATCTAAAAACTATAGGACAACTCCAAATATGTATGATGCATCTCATGGAAATACCAGAAACAAAATTAGAAAGAAGTTCCTCAAATTAATATCACACACAAAACCACAGCTTTAGGAGGCTCACGGAACTCCAAACAGGATATATGCCCCCATAACTACATTTAGGCATATTATTTTTGAACTATAGAAAGTCAAATATGTAGAAAAACATCCCGAAAGAAGCCAGGGAGGATTCAGGGAAATGCCTTACTTAACAGAGCAAAGGTAATAATGACATCTGATTTCTCAGAAACATGCAAGAAGAGAGTAAACTGAAATATTTAAAGTCTTGAGAGAATAAAAACCCTATAATTCTGTACATTGTGAAATTATCCTTCAAAGTAAAGAAGAAATATTTTCTCAAACAAGTAAAAATTGAGGGGATTTGTTGCCAGTAGACCTGCCTTGCAAGAAATGTTAAAATAAGTTATTTAAACAGAAGGAAAATAACATAGGCCAACAATTCATGTCTACATAAATAATGAAAAAGTGTCAAAGAAAGAATAAGTAACAATAAAATAGAAACTTTTATTCTTATAGTCAATAGATCTAATATATAATAGTTTATTCAAAATAATAGCAGCAATGTATTTAATTACATATGTACATATAATACATATGTTTATATGTGTTTATATACATTTTTATAAAATGAATGGTAGCAATTATGCAACAGGCAAGAAAGAGCAATTAGGATTATTTTGTTTTTTTAAGGTACTCATACTACCCTTGAAGCAGTAAATGGTATAGTGTTATTGGGAAGTGAGTTTGAATTATTTATAAATGTATATTGTAAACTCTAGGGCAATCACTAAACAACTAAAGAAAAAAGCACAAAGTCAAATTGATATACTAAGAAAAAAGGGAAAACAAATAATATATCATATAATATGCTCTATTAAAAGCACCAAAGGCAGAAAAAGAGTGAAAAATAAAAATTTAAACAATAACAAGGGCAACAAATAAAAAATAGGAACAACTATGTAAGATATTCATTCAGCTATAACAGTAATCACTTTGAATATCAGCAGTTTCAGTGCACCAAAGACAGAGACTGTCAACTGGAGAAGCAATGAAAAAGATCCAACTATACGGCATTTGTAAGAAACCCACTTTAAATATAAAGGATACATAAAGATTAAAGGTAAATGTATGGAGACAGATAAATCATACTAACACTATTTTTTTAAGCTATTCTTAGCTATGTTAATTAGAGACAGAGAAGATTTCAAAGCTCAATTACCAATGTAATTGTATTGGGATGTGGAGCTTTTGGGAGATGATTATGTCATGCGGTCAGAGCCTTTAAAAATGGGATGGGTGCCTTGTAAATGTGGTCCCAGAAAACTGACTTGAACCCTTCCACCTTCTGAGGACACAGTGAGAAGGCACTGTCTTTAAACCAAAATCGGGCCCTCATCAGATACTGAATCTTCTGGTACTTTGATTTAGGACTTCTAAGCCTCCAGTACTTTAATAAATTCCTAATTCAATTTATGATACTTTGGATTAAAACAAGGTCAATTCTCTCACAAGACATAGCACTTCTTATCATGTATGCACCTAATAGTACAACATTGCATAAAAATATGTTGAGCAAAAACTGATAGAACTGCAAGGACAAATAGAAGAATCTATTGTACTTGTATACTTCATCACCTCTTTATCAAAAATAGACAAAGTCAGCAGGCAGAAAATTACTGAAGACATAGCTGAACTCCATAGCACCATCCCACCATTGGCATCTACAGGCTACTTCATCCAACAACAGCAGCGTACACACTATTTTCAAGCTCACATAAAACATTTACCAAGATAGACTACATTTTGGGTCCTAAAACACATCTTAAAACATTTAAAAAATAATAGAAATCATATAATGTCTGTTCTCAGACCATGAGAGTATTAGGCTAGAAATTAATAACCTAAAGATAACTAGACAATACTAAAACATGTGGACACTAAACACACTTCTAAATAACATATAAGTCAAAGATGAAATCTCAAGAGAAATTTAAAATATTTTGAGCTAAATAAAAATGAAAACATATTTTCCCCAAACTTGTGGAATGCAGCCAAATGAATGCTTAGAGGGAAATTTACAGCATTGAATGCATATATTAGACAAGAAGAAAAATCTAAACATCAGTAATCATTTCTTCACCTTAGGAAACTAAAACCAACACCACCACAACAAAAAGCCAATCCAAGCTGGGCTCAGTGGCTCACGGTTGTGGTCCCAGCACTTTGAGAGGCCAAGGCGGGTGAATCCCAAGGTCAGGAGTTCAAGACCAGCCTGGCCAAGATGGTGGAATTCCGTCTCTACTATAAATACAAAAAATTAGCCAGGATTGGTGGCGGGCACCTGTAATCCCAGCTACTTAGGAGACTGAGGCAGAGAATTGCTTGAACCCACGTGACAGAGGTTGCAGTGAGCCGAGATTGCACCACTGCACTCCAGCCAGGGCCACAGAGTGAGACTTTGTATTAAAAAAAAAAAAAAAAAAAAAAAAAAGGAAATCCAAAGTTAGCAGAAGAAACTTAAAAAATTAATAAAGAACATTAATGAAACCAAACTCTGGTTCTTGGAAAAGACTGATAAAATTAAAAAACTTCTAGCCAGGCTAAGAAAAAAAGAGATAACACAAATTGATAATATCAGAAATGAAAGAAGGGATACAACTAGAAATACCATCAAAATTTTAAAGCTATTAAAAATTCTGTGAACTGTTCTATGCCAACAAATCTGATAATCTAGATGAAATGAACCAATTTCATCTGGTTTGATATAATCTGTCAGAATTCACACAAGAAGAAATCAACAAATCTACATAGGCCTATATTTATGAAAGAAATTGAGTCGGTAATTGATAACCTTCCAAAATAGAAAGTAACTGGCTTCACTGGCTTATTCTACCAAACTTTTAAGGAAAAAAATTATGTTCATGCAATTGCTTTCAGAAAATAAAAGCAGAGAAAATACTTCCTAACTTATTCTGTGTACTAGCATTACACAGATACCAAAAAAGCTAAGATATTACACAAAAAGAAAGCAAGACACCAATATCTGTCATGAACATAGATGCAAAAATCTTCAATGAAATATTAGCAAATTAAGTCCAACAATGTATTTTTTAAAATCATATACCAATACCAGATCTGATTTATTCCAGATATACATGGCTGATTCAACATTTAAAAATAATGTAATCCATCACATCAACAGGCCAAAGAAGAAATATCACAAAATCATATCAAATAGATACAGAAAATGCATTTGACAAAATCCAACATCCATTAATGATAAAAAAAATTCAGTACAGTAGGGATATATGAGAACTCTCTCAACTTGATTAAAAAAAATTAACAAAACCTTCAGTTGCAATCAACTTAGCTGTAAGAAACTAGAACTTGTCTTATTAGTTGTCTCACTTGATAGTGAGTCTAGGCAAGGCAAGATGTCCCCTCTCCCCATTCCTAATCAACATTGTCCTGGAAGTCCTTGCTAGTGCAGTAGAGATGAAAAAGAAAATAAAAGGCATACTGATTGGGAAGGCAGAAATAAAGCTGTCTTTGTTCACAAGTGACATGATTATCTTTGCAGAAAATCTGAATGAATCAACCAAAAAACTCCTGGAATTAATATGTGATTATAGCAAGGTTGAAGGTTATGAGGTTAGTATAAAATGTCAATTGTGTTCTTATACACCAGCAATGAGCAAGTATAATTTGAAATTAAAGACATAGTTATTGTACTGTAATATTTAGGTATAAATCTAACATAATATGTGCAAGATTTATAGAAGGAACACAACACATCTCTGATGAAAGAAATCTGTAAATAATTAAGTGGAGAGATATTCCAGTTTCATGAATATGAAGACCCAATATAGCCAAGATGTCAGTTCTTCCCAAAATTATCTTTAGGCTCAATGCAATCCCAATCAAAATCCATGACAATTATTTTGTGCATATCAACAAACTGATTCTTAAGTTTATAGGAAGAGACAAAAGACCTTGAATAGCCAACACTTCATTGTTGAAGAACAAAGTTGAGGGATGAACACTACCTAACTTTAAGACTTACAATAAAGCTACAAAAATCAAGACAGTGTGGTATTGGTAAAAGATGAAACTGATAAATCAATGTACTAGAATAAAGATCCCAGGAAAACATGTATACACATAGGGTCAACTGATCTTTGAGAAAGGAACAAAGGCAATACAATGGAGAAAAGACAGTATATTCAACCAATAGTGCTAGAACAATTGGAGATCCATATCTAAAATAAGCAATAAATCTAGATTCTGTTCTTAAATCCTTCATGAAAATCAGTCATAATGAATCACAGATCAAAATGTAAAATGCAAAGCTATAAAGCTCAAGTTGACCCAGGTTTAGTGATAACTTTTTAGATATGACAGCAAAAAACAACCTAGGAAAGAAATAATTAATAAGCTGGACTTCATTGACACTAAAAGTCTTTATTTTGTGAAAGACAATGTTAAGAGAATGAAAAGGTAAGCCACACACTGAGAATATATTCACGAAAGGCATGACTGAGAAAGGACTGCTATCCAAAATATACAAAAAATACTCAAAACTTAATAAGAAATCAAACAACCCAATTAAAAATGGACCAAAGAACTTAACAAACACCTCATCAAAGAAGATATACAGAAGACACATAATCATATAAAAAGATGCTCCACATTATATATCATCAGATAAAGGCATATTTGAATGGCCACAGTCCAGAACGCTAAGAACCAATACTAGTGAGGAAGTGGAGCAACAGGAACTCTCACTCATTGCTATTGGGAATGTAGAATAGTAGAATCAGTTTGGAAGAAAACTTGGCAGTATTTTATAAAACTAAACATACTCTTACATTATGATCCAGCCATCATACTCCTTGGCATTTACCAAAGGAGTTGAAAATTTATGTTGACACAAAATTCTGCATTTGGATGTTTAGCTTTATTTATAGTTTCCAAAACTTGGAAGCAAACAAGATGCGCTTCAGTGGGCGGGCAGGTAAACTGTAGTATATCCAAAAAATAAAACATTATTCAGCACCAAAAGAAGCACTCTATTAAACCACGAAAAGTCATGGAGGAAATTGAAATATGTATTATAAAATGAAAGAAGCAAGCCTGAAAAGTCTGCATACTATATAATTTCAACTATATAACCTTCTGAAAAAGGCAAAACGATAGAGTAAAGAGATCAGTGGTTGCTAGGAGTTAAGGGGAAGGGAGAGAGAAGTAGGCAGATTTCAGGAGATGTTTAGGGCAGTGTAACTATTCTATGTGATGCTATATTTGTGGATTCATGTCATAATACATCTGTCAAAAACCTTAGAAAGTACAATACTCTGAGTGAACTTTAATGTAAACTATGAAATTTGAGTGACAATGTGTTAATGTAAGTGCACAGCTTGTAACAAATGTGCCACTCTGGTGCAGGGTGTAGACAGAACAGAAGGTTGGTGAAGGAGTAGAGACTAAACAGAAACTCTGTACTTTTCATGCAGTTTTGCTGTGAAACTAAAAGGGCTCTAAAAAGTAAATTGTTGCTAAACGAATTAACACAGGAATGGAAAATCAAATACTGCAAATTCTCACTTATAAGTGGGGGCTAAAAATTGGCACACATGGACCTGAACATGGAAACAATAGACACTGCAGACTACTAGACGGGGGGAAGGAGGGAGTGGGACCTGGGTTGGAAAACTGCGTGTTGGACACTGTGCTTACTACCTGGGTGTAATATACCCATATAACAAACCTACACATGTACTCCCCTGTATGTAAAATAGAAGTTGAAATGTAGAAGAAAAAATAAAATGCTCCAAATTCTTTAATGGAAACAAACAAAAAAATGAAAGGATAGTAAGATAAACGAGCTGAGGAAGCAGAGATGGGCTAGTCCATAACTTTGAGGAGCCTGGCTTAGCAGAAATGGAGATGAAGATAAAGCATCATTTAAACATTTTCAAAGAGGTGATACACACACACACACACACGTTTTAAACACACACATACATATATGTTTTAAATAAAAATAACATATACACCTGATAAGAAAAATACTGAAGAACTCATACAGCATGGCCACAATCTCCTGCACTCCTTTGCATCCCTATTAGGACTCAGGTGCTTCTCTCCCCTAAACACTGCTCATGCCATGTGCACTAAGGACCCTTCCTTCCAGTAGACATTTTCCTCCATGATATTTGGTTTTGTTGGCTACCTTTTTTTTCTTGAAACTCAGACTAACTTGGGTCCCATGTAACCATTTTCCCTAGAGCAGCTCTTATGCCTCTTACTGCTCTTTTCTCCAATTGCTCTCAGGCTCCTTTGCTTCCCCACATTAAAAATATTGCAGCTCTCCAGGCTTTGTCCTCATCTTCTGCCCACTCAATCTGATTTTCCTGTGTGGTCTTATTTATTCCCTTGGCTGTAAGTAGCACCTAGATGCCAACGACTTCAAAATGTACAGCTCTAGTGCAAATCACTCTCGTGAGCGCTAGAACCATCTATTTCTATCTGTTCACTAGACATATGGAAACCCCACATGAGCTCCAAATTCAACAAGCCCAAAACTAAATTCATAAGCGTGGCTCCTTAACAACAAAAGCAGACCATGGCATTGCCAGAACATTTTATAATAGAATAATTTCTCTCTTGTAATTGATGGAAAAATAAAATTAAACAAAAATATTACCAACTATATTCAATGAAAAGTAAAAGGAATGTAATATGAACAGATTGTGTTTATTTTAGAAAAGTAATATTGATTTAACTTTGATAAATCAATTTACCTATGTATCACGTTAATTTATAATAGAAAATAATATTTGATATCCCAATAGTGGCAAAACAATGGATAAAATTGGACAGCCATGCATCAAAATATATTCTAGTTTGCTTGGAATGAAATGGAATCATTCTTAATCTAGTAAAAACTATATATTAAAAGACTTGCATGCCTAATAATAAATTCGTATAAGTCTTCCTCCTGAAATGAAGACATATGAGAAAACTGATTATTCTCACTGTTATTCAATGTTTTACTGGAGATCATAGCAAAATCAGCTAAGAATAGTTAGAAAAGTCAAAAGTCTGATAAGCCATTTAAATTGGTAAGGAAATATGGCAATCTCACTGGATAAAAATTTTATATACAAAAATTAATTATTCATCTATGTACACATAAAAACCATTTCAAAAATGAGTATTAAAAAACATCAAATACGCAAGAATAAATCCAATGAAATATGTGACTGACCTGTACTCTGAAAGCAAAATAAATACCAAAAGAAATTACAGAAGACCAAAACAATGAATTAGAATGTCACCTTAACGTATCGGAAAACTCAATACTATAAAAATGTTACTTATGCGATATTATCTACTTATATTTAATATTTATATTACATGTAATACAATTCAAAATTTTAGCACTTTTTTGGTGGGAACTATACAAATGGATTCAAAAATTTATTAAAATTGAAAAGTACCAAGAATAGCCAAAAGCTTTGAAGAAAAACAATGATGGAAGATTGTACCACTGTGTAATCAGCACTCGTTAAACAGGCATAGAAAGAAATAATTCAGTGTAACATAGAAACAAAAGAGAAATCGATTCACAGTGGAACAGAATATAGACAGCAGAGAAAGATCTATGCTTGTATGAACAAGTCATTTATGAGAAAACTTGTTTCTTACTTACATCTATATGAAAAAACCCTCTTTATCTCTTACAGTATTTCTTGTCTTAAAATAAATTTTGTCTGATATTAACAAAACCTCAACAGCTCTAATCCTTAATATTACTGTGTTTGACCTTTCCGCATCTTTTTATTTTAAAACCGTGACTTTATATTAGCAGTGTCTCCTCAATGTATTTTAAAATATTTTTTATATTTTTCCTCATTTACTTTTATTTCCAGACTTCCTTTGGTTTAACTGGTATTTTGTTAAAATCTATTTTATTTTGTCTTTCGGCTTTTTTTGCTACAGCTATCTGTATTATTGAAATATGGTTCCTGAAGTTATCACAATCTATTTGGAAATAATTAGTATGTTGCAATGTAAAATATAGCATTAAATTAGGATAAGTTTATTCTCCTTTCCTTTGTGCTATTGTTTTATATTTAATTCTATGTGTATTATAAAACACAAAACATAATAAAGAGCAAAATATTATCACATAGAGGAAGACTCTTCACAGTATTTATCTTTGGAAATCCTAGTCATCATGAAGGAATAAATCTCAAAATTATGGTTTCATCAAAGCATTGCATTGTTTTTTGTTCCTGTTTTGTTGTTGTTTTTATACTACTTGCTATGCTTATAGTTGGAAATTATATTGAAGGAGCAACATCTAAAATGCAGGGTTTTTTTGGTATACTTAATGGATAGATTTAGGAGTTTTATGTTAAGTTTGAAAACTTTTACGATTTATCTATACTGGCAGACTACTTAATTAGGACAAATCCTTCCACTGAAATTATCTATTAAAACTGGACAAAGAGTTCAAATACATCTGCTTGTGAGCATTATGGAGTTAAAAAGGAACAAAGCCCTTTTGGGACAAGATGTAGGAAAAGGAGGAAACCAAAGTGTAGGACTGAAAATAATAAATAAATAAGAAATAAAACTGTGATCTGCTAAAACCTAGGTTTTGGACTGGGACCTAAGGGGCTCCACCCAAATATCTGTGTAAATCAGACATATCAAACCACACAGGAACTGAAGACTAGCAGCAAATCTCAATTTGTGCATGGATTAAAGTGATTTGGGATTGTCATTGCCACTAGTCAACTCTTGAAAAGAAAGGTATAGACAGAATACATATATTTTTTAGAAAAATAGAAACTGAGAGCATCTATCACTAACAGTCATACTCTGAATGAAATACCAAAGCTGTTTATTTTGAAGGAAAATGAGTTAACTTGTCCTGACTATGTACTCTTAAGAATTCTATATTCAAATAGGCTTAAGAAATACTTATGATTGGTTGTTTAAAGCTTGTCTTTCTCAATATAGTGTAAACACTACAAAGAAGATAATTTGCTATTTGATTATCATAATATACTCAAATTTTGCCTCATGCTTAACATAATAAATTTCTCAATGATTTTCTCAAGATAGCTGAATATTAATTTTTGTTGTGTAAGTATTTATGATTCAAGTATCTCATGGCAATTTAACCCTATAAAAGTGAGTTCACCAATTTCTCATTTGATATTTAACTTTTTGACATACAAAATCTGTACATAATTAATACGTATAATTTAGTGATTTTGGTAACAGTTTGCCATAAACCCATCCATCATCTCTAAAAAGCTCCAGCCTCCAGCTCTCAGCGTGAGCAACACAGAAAATGGGTAGTTTCTGCATTTCCAACTGAGGTACCGGGTTCATCTCACTAGGGCATGTCGAACAGTGGGTGCAGGACAGTGGGTGCAGCCCACCATGTGAGAGCTGAAGCAGGGCAAGTCATCACCTCACCTGGGAAGCTCAAGAGGGAAGGGAATTCCCTTTCCTAGCCAAGTGAAACTGTGACACACAACACCTGGAAAATCGGGTCACTCTCACCCTAATACTGCACTTTACCAAGGGTCTTAGCAAAAGGCACACCAGATTATATCCCACACCTGGATCAGAGGGTGGCATACCCATGGAGCCTCCCTCATTGCTAGCACAGCAGTCTGAGATCTAACTGCAAGGTAGCAGCCAGGCTGGGGGAGGGGCGCCCACTGTTGCTGAAGCTTGAGTAGGTAAACAAAGCAGCCAGGAAGCTTGAACTGGGTGGAGCCCACTGCAGCTCAAGAAGTCCTGACTGCCTGTGTAGACTCCACCTCTGGGGACAGGGCATAGCCAAACAAAAGGCAGCAGAAACCTCTGCAGATTTAAATGTCCCTGTTTGACAGCTTTGAAGAGAGCAGTGGTTCTCCCAGCATGGAGGTTGAGATCTGAGAACAATCAGACTGCCTGCTCAAGTGGGTCCCTGACCCCAAGTAGCCTAACTGGGAGACACCCCCAACTAGGGGCACACTGACACCTCACACCTCACACAGCTGGGTACCCCTCTGAGATGAAGTTTCCAGAGGAACAGTCAGGCAGCAACATTTGCTGTTCAGCAATATCCACTCTTCTGCAGCCTCTGCTGCTGATACCCAGGCAAACAGGGTCTGGAATTGACCTCGAGCAAGCTCCAACAGACCTGCAGCTGAGGGTCCTTATTGTTAGAAGGAAAACTATCAAATAGAAAGGATATCCACACCAAAACCCCATCTGTACGTCACCATCATCAAAGACCAAAGGCAGATAAAACCACAAAGATGAGGAAAAAGCAGTACAGAAAAGCTGAAAATTCTAAAAATAAGAGAGGCTCTCCCCCTCCAAAGGAATGCAGCTCCTCACCAGCAATGGAACAAGACTCGAAGGAGAATTACTTTGACGAGTTGAGAGAAGAAAGCTTCAGATAATCAAATTTCTCTGAGCTAAAGGAGGAAGTTCGAACCCAGTGCAAAGAAACTAAAAACCTTTGCTATTGTGAATAGTGCCGCAATAAACATATGTGTGCATGTGTCTTTGTAGTAGCATAATTTATAATCCTTTGGGTATATACCCAGTAGTGGGATGGCTGGGTCATATGGTACATCTAGTTCTAGATCCTTGAGGAATCGCCATACTGTTTTCCATAGTGGTTGAACTAGTTTACAATCCCACCAACAGTGTAAAAGTGTTCCTATTTCTGTTTATTACGGCACTATTCACAATAGCAAAGACTTGGAATCAACCCAAATGTCCATCAGTAACACACTGGATTAAGAAAATGTGGCACATATACACCATGGAATACTATGCAGCCATAAAAAAGGATGAGTTTGCGTCCTTTGTAGGGACATGGATGCAGCTGGAAACCATCATTCTTAGCAAACTATCACAAGAAGAGAAAACCAAACACCGCATGTTCTCACTCATAGGTGGGAACTGAACAATGAGCTCACTTGGACTCTGGAACGGGAACATCACACACTGGGGCCTATCATGGGGAGGGGGGAGGGGGGAGGATTGCATTGGGGAGTTATACCTGATATAAATGATGAATTGATGGGTGCTGACGAGTTGATGGGTGCAGCACACCAACATGGCACATGTATACATATGTAACAAACCTGCACGTTATGCACATGTACCCTAGAACTTAAAGTATAATAATAAAAAAAAAAGAAACTAAAAACCTTGAAAAAAGATTTGACAAATTGCTAACTAGAATAATCAATGTAGAGAAGTCCTTAAATGACCTGATAGAGCTGAAAACCATGGCATGAGAACTATGTGACAAATGCACAAGGTTCAGCAACCAACTCGATCAACCGGAAGAAAGGGCATCAGTGACTGAAGATCAAATGGACAAAATGAAGCAAGAAGAGACATTTAGAGATAAAAGAGTAAAAAGAAATGAGCAAAGCCTCCAATAAATATGGAACTATGTGAAAAGACCAAATATACGTCTGACTGGTGTACCTGAAAGTGACAGGGAGAATGGAACCAAGTTGGAAAGCACTCTGCAAGATATTATCCAGGATAACTTCCCCAACCTAGCAAGGCAGGCCAACATTCAAATTCAGGAAATACAGAGAACACCACGAAGATACTCCTCAGGAAGAACAACTCCAAGACACATAATTGTCAGATTCACCAAAGTTGGAATGAAGAAAAAAAAATGTTAAGGGCAGTCAGAGACAAAGGTCAGGTTACCCACAAAGGGAAGCCCATCAGACTAACAGCCGATCTCTTGGCAGAAACTCTATAAGCCAGAAGAGAGTAGGTGTCAATACTCAACATTCTTAAAGAAAAGAACTTTCAACCCAGAATTTCATATCCAGCCAAACTAAGTTTCATAAGTGAAGGTGAAATAAAATCCTTTACAGACAAGCAAATGCTTAGAGATTTTGTCACCACCAGGCCTGCCCTACAAGAGCTCCTAAAGGAAGCACTAAACATGGAAAGGAACAACTGGTACCAGCCACCAAAAAACATGCCAAAATGTAAAGACCATCGATGCTAGGAAGAAACTGCATCAACTAACAAGCAAAATAACCAGCTAGCATCATAATGACAGGATGAAGTTCACACATAACAATTTTAACCTTATATGTAAATGGGCTAAATGATCCAATTAAAAGACACAGACTGGAAAATTGGATAGAGTCAAGACCCATCAGTTTGCTCTATCCAGGAGACCCATCTCACATGCAGAGACACACATAGGCTCAAAATAAAGGGATGGAGGAAGATCTACCAACCAAATGGAAAACAAAAAAAGGCAGGGGTTGCAATTGTAGTCTCTGATAAAACAGACTTTAAACCATCAAAGATCAAAAGAGACAAAGAAGGTCATTACATAATAGTAAAGGAATCAATTCTTAGGAAGAGCGAACTATCCTAAATATATATGCACCCAATACAGGAGCACCCATATTCATAAAGCAAGTCCTTAGAGACTTACAAAGAGACTTAGACTCCCATACAATAATAATGGGAGATTTTAACACCCCACTGTCAACATTAGACAGATTAACGAGACAGAAAGTTAACAAGTATATCCAGGAATTGAATTCAACTCTGCACCAAGCAGACCTAATAGACATCTACAAAACTCTCCACCCCAAATCAACAGAATATATTCTTCCCAGCACCACCTTACACTTATTCCAAAAGTGACCACATAGTTAGAAGTAAAGCGCTATAAACAGAAATTATAACAAACTGTCTCTTAGACCACAATGCAATCAAACTAGAACTCAGGATTAAGAAACTCACTCAAAACCACTCAACTACATGGAAACTGAACAACTTCCTCTTGAATGACTACTCGGTACATAACGAAATGAAGGCAGAAATAAAAATGTTATTTGAAACCAATGAGAACAAAGATACAACATACCAGAATCTCTGGGACACATTTAAAGCAGTGTATAGAGGGAAATTTATAGCACTAAATGCCCACAAGAGAAAGCAGGAAAGATCTAAAATTGACACCCTAGCATCACAATTAAAAGAAGTAGAGAAGCAAGAGCAAACACATTCAAAAGCTAGCAGAAGGCAAGAAATAACTAAGATCAGAGCAGAACTGAAGGAGATAGAGACATGAAAAATCCTTCAAAAAATCAATGAATGCAGTATCTGGTTTTTTGAAAAGATCAACAAAATTGGTAGACTGCTAGCAAGACTAATAAAGAAGAAAAGACAGAACAATCAAATAGATGCAATAAAAAAATGATAAAGGGGATATCATCACTGACCCCATAGAAATACAAACTACCATCAAAGAATACTGTAAATACCTCTATGCAAATAAACTAGAAAACCTAGAAAAAATGGATAAATTTCTGGACACATACACTCTCCCAAGACTAAACCAGGAAGAAGTTGAATCCCTGAATAGAGCAATAGCAGGCTCTGAAATTGAGGCAATAATTAATAATCTAACAACCAAAAAAACTCCAGGACTAGACGGATTCACAGCCGAATTCTTTTAGAGGTCCAAGGAGGAACTGGTACCATTCCTTCTGAAACTATTCCAATCAATAGAAAAATAGGGAATCCTCCCAAACTCATTTTATGAGGCCAACATCATCCTGATACCAACGCCTGGCAGAGACACAACCAAAAAAAGAGAATTTTAGACCAATATCCCTGATGAACGTTGATGCAAAAATCCTCAATAAAATACTGGCAAACAGAATCCAGCAGCACATCAAAAAGCTTATCCACCAATATCAAGTGGGCTTCATCCCTGGGATGCAAGGTTGGTTAATATACACAAATCAATAAACATAATCCAGCATATAAACAGAACCAAGGACAAAAAACACATGATTATCTCAACAGATGCAGAAAAGGCCTTTGGCAAAATTCAACAATGCTACATGCTAAAATCTCTCAATAAATTCGGTATTGATGGAATGTATCTCAAAATAATAAGAGTTATTTATGACCAACCCATAGCCAATATCATACTGAATGAGCAAAAAAGCTGGAAACATTCCCCTTGAAAACTGGTACAAGACAGGGACGCCCTCTCTCACCACTCCTATTCATCATAGTATTGGAAGTTCTGGCTAGGATAATCAGGCAAGAGAAAGAAACAAAGGGTATTCAATTAGGAAAAAAGGAAGTCAAATTGTCCCTGTTTGCAGATGACATGATTGCATATTTGGAAAACCCCATTGTCTCAGTCCCAAATCTCCTTAAGCTGATTAGCAACTTCAGCAAAGTCTCAGGATGCAAAATGAATGTGCAAAAATCACAAACATTCTTATCCATCAATAACAGACAAACAGAGAGCCAAATAATGAGTGAACTCCCATTCACAATTGCTTCAAAGAGAATAAAATACCTAGGAATTCAACTTACAAGGGATGTGAAGGACCTCTTCAAGGAGAACTCCAAACCACTTCTCAATGAAATAAAAGAGGACACAAACAAATGGAAGAACATTCCATGCTGATGGATAGGAAGAATCAATATCGTGAAAATGACCATACTGCCCAAGGTAATTTATAGATTCAATGCCATCCCCATTAAGCTACCAATGACTTTCTTCACAGAATTGGAAAAAACTACTTTAAAGTTCACATGGAACCAAAAAAGAGTCTACATTGTCAAGACAATTCTAAGCCAAAAGAACAAAGCTGAAGGCATCATGCTACCTGACTTCAAACTATACTACACGGCTACAGTAACCAAAACAGCATGGTACTGGTACCAAAACAAAGATATAGACCAATGGAACAGAACAGAGCCCTCAGAAATAATACCACACACCTACAACCATCTGATCTTTGACAAACCTGACAAAAACAAGGAATGGGGAAAGGAGGTCCTATTTAATAAATGGTGCTGGGAAAACTGGCTAGCCATATGTAGAAAGCTGAAACTGGATGCCTTCCTTACCCCTTATACAAAAATTAATTCAAGATGGATTAGAGACTTAAATGTTAGACCTAAAACCATAAAAATCCTAGCAGAAAACCTAGGCAATACCATTCAAGACATAGGAATGGGCAAGGACTTCATGTCTAAAACAACAAAAGCACCAAAAGCCAAAATTGACAAATGGGATCTAATTAAACTAAAGAGCTTCTGCACAGCAAAAGAAACTACCGTAAGAGTGAACAGGCAACCTACAGAATGGGAGAAAAATTTTGCAATCTACTCATCTGACAAAGGGTTAATATCCAGAACTTACAAAGAACTCAAACAAATTTACAAGAAAAAAAACAAACAACCCCATCAAAAAGTGGGCAAAGGATATGAACAGACATTTCTCAAAAGAAGATATTCATACAGACACATGAAAAAAATGCTCATCATCACTCGCCATCAGAGAAATGCAAATCAAGACCACGATGAGATACCATCTCACACTAGTTAGAATGGTGATCATTAAAAGTCAGGAAACAACAGGTGTTGGAAAGGATGTGGAGAAACAGGTACATTTGTACACTGTTGGTGGGACTGTAAACTAGTTCATCCATTGTGGAGGACAGTGTGGCAATTTCTCAGGGATCTAGAACTAGAGATACCATTTGACCCAGCAATCCCATTACTGGGTATATACGCAAAGGATTATAAATCATGCTGCTATAAAGACACATGCACACGTATGTTTATTGTGGCACTATTCACAATAGCAAAGACTTGCAATCAACCCAAATGTCCATCAATGACACTGGATTAAGAAAATGTGGCACATATACACCATGGAATACTATGCAGCTATGAAAAAGGATGAGTTCATGTCTTTTGTAGGGACATGGAAGCAGCTGGAAACCATCATTCTCAGCAAACTATTGCATGAACAGAAAACCAAACACCGCATGTTCTCACTCACAGATGGGAATTGAACAATGAGAACACTTGGATGGGGAACATCACACACCAGGGCCTGCTGTGGGGTGGGGGAGGGGGAGGGATAGCATTAGGAGATATACCTAATGTAAATGATGAGTTAATGGGTGCAGCACACCAACATGACACATGTATACATATGTAACGAACCTGCACGTTGTGCACATGTACACTAGAACATAAAGTATAATAAAAAAGTTTCCTTTACCCTGTTAGTTATTATTATTTTGCAATAACACTTAACATAAGATCTACCCTTTTAGCAAATTTTTAAGTATACGATGCAGGTTGTTATTATACACTAGTTCTCTAAGACTTATTCATCCCACTTTGTTTTACAACCTCATGACTATTTCAATGCCTAGTTCAACATATTTTAGGATTATTCACACTGTCACACTGTCTATTTATTTATTCATTCAGAGACAGGGTCTCTCTGTATCACCCAGGCTGAAGTGTAGTGGCACGATCTTTGCTCACTCTAGCTTTGAACTCCCTGGGCTCAAGCCATCCTGCCACCTCAGCCTCCTGAGTACTGATAACTACAGGTACATGCCACCATGCCTAGCTAATTTTTTGTAGAGACAGGTTTTCCCCATGTTGCCCACTGTCTTGAACTCCTGCACTCACATGTTCCACCTGCCTCAGCTCCCCAAAGGGTTGGGATTATGGGTGTGGGCCACCGCGCCAGACCATGCTAGTCTTTGGGTCACTTCTGCTCTTTTCTCTTTCTCCTTTAACTAAATAGAAACAATAAAAAATAGCAAGACCACGTAAAGTTAAAACACGTAAGCATTCTTGGGAAGTGGGAGAAGCAGAAAAAGAGGGGAGTTAATGTTTTAATTTTCATATCATCCATTATATTGTATACAGGAGCAATTTATTTTGTGCTTTCTGTAATTAAGGTCAATCTTTAAAATACTGGAGTAAAGAGCAGCTTTTGTGATGTAACTTGACTGCATGACCAAACGACAGTAAAAATATCCCTTCATCTATAGTTCATGTGCCCGAAACTCTCTCTTTAGAGAGCCCTGTATATTTCTTGTATATTACACATTTTTTGAACAAAAGTTGTCTATACAAAATCTAATCTACTAATACCTTATTTCTTATCATGCCACTAACAAAGTTTAGAGAAAATATGCACCATGAAAATCTAAGCAATTCTACCAAGTGACTATAATTTGTCCTTGATGATTGTATTAGTCCATTTTTATGCTGCTGATAAAGACAAATCCAAGACTGGGCAATTTACAAAAGAGAGAGGTTTAACGGTCTTACAATTGCACATGGCTGGGGAGGCTTCACAATCACGGTAGAAGGCAAGGAGGACCAAGTCACATCTTATGTGGATGGCAGGAGGCAAAAAGAGAGTTGATGCAGGGAAACTCTTCATACAACCATTAGACCTCATAAGACTTATTCACTATCACAAGAACAGCATGGGAAAGACCTGCTCCAATGATTCGATTACCCCTCACCAGGTCCCTCCCACAAACATAGGAATTCTAGGTGAGATTTGGGTGGGGACACAGCCAAATCACGTCAATGACTAAGGCAGTATCATACAAATAGTATAATTTTGTAACCTTAAATGACAAAATGATCCTTTCCATTTATTTTTTAAGAATATTTTTGTTACGATTGGGAAAGTACATTCATATCTGTTTTGCTTTATTGATTCACCATGATATATAAATCTGCATAAGTGCAATGTTAAGGATTGTATAATATAGCAGGATATAAAAGTATCATACATTACATATTTAAGTATCTGCTTCTCTGCATTTTGGCTATTTTCATTTTTGTTCAAATTACTATGTTATGATAAACATTTATGCATATAAATCTGTGTGTGAAATCTGTTTCTGTTTTTAAGAAAAATGTCTTTTAAGTGGAATAATTTAGTATAAGCATAAAACTATTCTAAATAGCTCTCCAGAGTAGCCAAGTTTTTATAATCTTTAGCACTCTAGATTATTGAATATCTTATGTTTTATTTTGTTAGTTTTGTGATTGGGAAAGTCGTATGCTTGTAAACAGACATAGAGTATATATGAGTACTTACCATATGTCAGTTAATATATTAGGTATTTTACATTTACCATCTTAATCTTTAATAACACTCATAAATTCAAATATAAATTTATCTGACTGTAAATCTGTGCTCTTTCCACAAGATTACACTTTCTCAATATACACACAAATATTGCTGTTTTAGTATTAATATTATAAATGTTGGCATCATAAATATGCATATGCAATTGCATTTGTAAGTACATCAAAACAGAAACACGCGTATGTGTATATATGTATATGTATATACATAAAATTTTGTGCTTAAATTTATTTTTCTTATTGTTGTATGTTTACCTGGATTTGTTTTTTATGTGAACTTAGGCAGTTATATTATGCTTTTAAGTATTCAATATAATGTAAACACATCAATATTTCAGTAATTATTTAATAAGCGTTCACTGCCAACCTTTGTAGTTTCAATCTAATTTGAAAACACAGCAAGTGTAGTCATGTTTCCTCAGATGTTTTGCAATAGGAATAATATTTTACTAAACTTTTGATAATTCTGAGACTGATCATATACTCTGGTGAAACCACATGGCTTAGTGAAGACCCTCAGGTGTTTTCAGACAGACAATTTCTAGTCCAATGTTTAACCTGACAAACAAATAAGTAACCTATATGTAAATAGTTTAATCTGAATAAAAGAAACTGTCAAAATGCAAACTTTTGCACATAGACATAAAATTTAGCATTACATTTTGCTGAATTTTTAAATTGCATATGCACTAAAACTGAACTTTTTATAAGTCTGCAAAAAATCTGAAACATGTTTTCTGTATTTATTCTTAAAGAAATGAAAAATGTATGTTTATTCCATGTAATTACAGACTTTGGTTTATATCTCATAATTGAAAGCATATTTATGACAGCTATATCTACCTCATTTGCCAAGCCATGTATAACATGAAACATTTCATCAGTTGATGTTTTGCCAAAAACTACTCTAAAAGTTTATGAGTTTTTCTTGTACTTTCCAGTTCCACCAAGACTGTATTCTGTTAAGATTTTTCTTAGTTCTTGTAGCAGTCATTTCATATAACTAATTCTTGCTTCATATCACCTTCTTCAGGCAAGGCATTTAATTTCAAAATTAGCAATTCATCTCTTACAGTCATTTTCACGGTTCACACTGTTCACAACACCCAAAGGCCTGCTTACTATTTCAAACCACAATTTCAAGAGTAAGGATAATTAATAACATTTAAATTTGAACAGAACCCTAATGAAATTATTTCTTATATAGAAAAAATATGTAATATGCAGGACATCAAAAATATGCATATACAATTGTATTTGTAAGTACACAAAAAAGGACCCCTAGGTCCATGGCACTTTGGACTCTATCCAGAAAGCATTAACTATAGAAGTAGTGAAAATATCTCATTGCAAGCTAATTTTACTTTTAAAATGGTTTGCTTTCATGGAATTGAGAATATTATATTTCTGGAGTTAGATGTATTTTTTAATTAAACTATTCTAGATTACAATGCCAATAAATAAATCTAAGGAGGAAAACTTAAAAACTAGCACATCAACAACAACAACAACAACAAAAACAGATATTGCACTTATGGTCCAGGTAAAATGATATAGAGTCCTTGCTTTCTGCCTTACCTCATTAATTAAAACTATAAACCCAGGAAATAATGCAACCAAAGGAGAATTCTGAATGGTGGATGTAGGAAAATAAATTGGTTTGGTTCTCTCCAGAACTGGATGAATAGCAAAGTGTCAGAAGCCTTTCATTTCCCACTCAACAGAAGACAATCCAGGCCTGATGTTTCCTGAACCCTAACCTAGCAACAGACAGTGATTGAAGTAGACACTTGCTAAATGAAATAGGTATTCCACTGACAATGCAAGGCAAAGATAATTGAATAGGAATCATAGACAATAAGACGATAGGAGAAACCCATTGCTTACCTGGAGGCTTGAGGCACTACATCTCTAGCAAGAGGCAGCCTGAAACTAGTGGTACTGAACAGGGAGGTTCTGCCACTAGAAGCAGAAAATATCTTTATCCCCAGGAGCCCACGACTCCCCTTCTTCACCTAATGTCACCAAATAGCCAGGTAGCACTTTTAAGACGGACACTCTCAGGAGCTCTAAAGGACTGAGAACATCTTCGCTCATTTTGAACCACCGGGTTGCTCCTCCTAGAGAAAATCCTTGTGACCGCTCAGGAATCAGGATCAAGGAGCATTGGTCATTCCAGCTGCACCAATAAACCTAGCAGATAAAACTAACAATGCAAAGCTACAGAGAACTACATTTTATTTGAAGTCACAGCCCACAAAAGTAGAACAGGAATCTGTGTGCTAAACCAAACAGGGTGACTGCCAGCAAAACAAAAGATGCAAAGTCTTCTACTGTAATAGAGATGAGCTAAATAACACAATCAAATAAGATATAATCAATATATATAAACCATCTCACTAAACAATAGCAAACATCTTTTTTCTTTTCAAGCATGTCTGACATTCACCAAGATAGACTATCCTAGGCTATAAAACCAGTGAACAAATTGAAAATAATTGAAATTATACAGAATTTATTATCTGATCACAATGGAACCAGACTGGAAACCAATAACAGAAAGATTTTTTAAAAATCGCAAAATGTTTGAAAAGTAAACATCACACTTTTAAATAATCTAGCTGCCAAAGAGAGAGTCTCAACGGGTATATAAAAATAACGTAGATAACTGAATTAAAATGAAAATACCAATCTATCCATCTGACAAAGGTCTAAATCCAGGATCTACCAGGAACTCAAACAAATTTACAAGGAAAAAAAAAACAACCCCATCAAAAGGTAGGCAAAGGATATGTGCAGACGCTTCTCAAAAGAAGACATGTATACAGCCAACAAACATGAAAAAAGGCTCACCATCACTGGTCATTAGAGAAATGCAAATCAAAACCACAATGAGATACCATCTCACGCCAGTTAGAATGGTGACCATTAAAAAGTCTGGAAACAACAGATGCTGGTTAGGATGCAGAGAAATAGGAATGCTTTCACAGTGTTGGTGGGAGTGTAAATTACTTCAACCATTGTGGAAGAAAGTGTGGAGATTCCTCAAGGATCTAGAACCAGAAATACTATTTGACCCAGAAATCCCATTACTGGGTATATACCCAAAGAATTATAAATCATTCTATTATAAAGACACATGCTCATGTATGTTTATTACAGCTCTATTTATAGCAGCAAAGACTTGGAACCAACCCAAACGCCCATCAATGATAGAGTAGATAAAGAAAATGTATCACATATATACATGGAATACAATGCAGCCATAAAAACAAATGAGTTTATGTCCTTTGCAGGGACATGTATGGAGCTGGAAGCCATCATTCTCAGCAAACTAACACAAGAACAGAAAACCAAACACCACATGTTCTCACTCATTTGTGGAGTTGAACAATGAGAACACATAGACACAAGGAGGGGAATATTACATACCGAGATCTGTCCTGGGGGTTGGGAGAAAAGGGAGGGAGAGCAATAGAACAAATACCTAATGCATACAGGGCTTAAAACCTAGATGATGGATCAATAGGTGGAGCAAACCACTTCATGGCACATGTATACCTGTGTAACAAACCTGCATGTCCAGCACATATATCCCAGGACTTAAAGTAATATTTTTAAAAAAGAAGAAAATACAAAATATCATAATTGGTGGCACACAGCTAAATGAGTACTAACAATGATATTAGAGTGCTAAATATATATGTAACAAAAGAAAAAAAAAAAAAAACTCAATAATCCAAGTTTCTAACTCAAGAAACAAGAAGAGTATAATAGTCCCAAAGAAGGCAGATAAAAAGAAAAGCAAAAAGCAAAAAATACATAAATTGAAAATATGTAAAAAAGAAAAATCTAAGAAAGAAAAACCTGACTCTTCAATAAAATAAAATATAATTGACAAACTTATAACAATACTGATGAGAATGATTTAAAAACAAAAATCTTTAGGGCAAAACATAAAGGAAGAGATGACACAAATCATCAAAATTTTAAATGAAAGAGGTTATTTACAAATCCTACAGTTATAAAATGGAAGATCAATTACTTAAAATCTATAAAAAACCAAAATACAACCAAAATAAAATAATGCGAATAGTCCTATAACTTTTAAATAAATCAAATTCAAAATCCAAATGCTCCTGAAAAATAAATATTCAAGTCCAGATTGTTTCAGTGGGTAATTCTACCAAACATTTGAAGAATTAAGATGAATTTTGTACAGTCTACCCAAGAAAATAGAATAGAAAGAAACTCCTCTTAACTATTGTTATACAACCTAAAACAATGTCAGTACCAAAATCAAACAACAGTAATAGCTACAAGTCAATATATTTTATTAATCTAGACATAAAATATTCTCAACAAAATATTAGTAAATTAAATACATCAAGATATAAAATGACTATACATCAATATATAAAGTGACTTAAGTAAGATTTATTGCAGATTTGCAAGACTCAACATTTGAAAAAATATTCAAAAAAGGCTAAAGAAGAAAAATTATAAGATGATATTGATTGAGGCAGAAAAGACATTTGACAAAATCCAACACACATGATGGTAAAAAGTCTCGGTAAATTAGAAATAGAGGGGAAGTATCTCCCTTTGGTGAAGAGTATCTACCAAAAAAATAAATAAGTAAATAAAACTATAGCTAACATCATGACATCATACTAAATAGTAAGAGACTAAATGCTTTCCCCCTAAGTGTGGGAAAAAGGCAACGATGTCCTGTCCCATCAATCTCATTTAATATATATTGAAATTTCTGGGAACTGCAATCAGACGAGAAAAAAGCATAACTCAAAATTGATTATGAACCTAATGTAAAATGTTAAGGTCTAAAACTCTCAGAGAAACAAACAAACAAACAAAAATGCAAAAAATAGGAGAACACCTTTGGGATCTATAGCTAGGCAAAAAGTCATTAGACTTGACACCAATACTCAACTCATACAAGAAAAATTTGAACTTCATCAAAATTAAAAAATTTTGGTTTGTAAAATATCCCAAGAAGATAAAAAGAAAAACCACACGCAGGGATAAAATATTTGCAAACACTGCATCTAATAATGTGCTAAATCCTAGAAAATATAAAGAATTGTGAAAACTCCATATTATAAAGCAAATCAAGTAGAATATGAGAAAAATTTATAAAGAGACATTACACCAAACGGAATATACAGATGATAAAGGAGCACCTGGAAAACACATTCAATGTTATTAGTCATTAGTGAAATGCACCTTAGACCCACAATGTGATGTAATTCCACAAACTTACCTGAATCACTAAAATAAAATTGGTAACTGTTTGGACGAAGGGAGGCAGGATGGTGCACTTCCGGGTTCTTCTTCACCACCAATTCTTCCCGTGTGTGCGAGAATGCAGCTGACGCCCAGGAAGGTGCAGATTAATCAGGCATGCACCAGGTGATGTCAATCGGAGGAGACCAAGATTTACCTGGTGGCACCTGCGGAGCGCCCCCCTCCCCCGACATGCCAGTGCCCCGCCTATTGCCCTTCCACTCCTAGAAAAGTCGCTCCCAGCAGATGCGCCAGGGGCGGGCTTTCTCAGCCCCCACTCTTGTCGGGACTGTATTAGAAACTCCACCCCCCTACCCCCAGCTGGGGTCCCTGAAGCTAGATGACCAAAGAATAAATTTGCAGTTTTGCTTTTAGCCTTGCCTACTGGCTGGTTCTTTTGTGCCCACTCTGGTGGTCTTAGAAAAACAAATCAGTAACAACACTAAATGAAGCAAGGATGTGAAGACGCTTGATTACTCATACATTTCTGATGGGTATGTAAAAAGGGCATAGGCATTCTGTAAAATATTGAAGTCATGTCTTATACAACTAAACATCTAACTTCCATAAGGCTCACCTATTGCACTCTTATAAACTAATGTTCTTTATAGCTTTCTTCATAGTGGCATATAAACTACTCAGATGTCTTTTAACAGATAAATAGATAAACTGTGGTACATCCCTACCATAGAATACTACTCAGCAATAAAAATGAATGAATTAGTGATCTGCACAACAATTTTAATTAATCTCAAGAAAATTATGCTGAATTTTTAAAGCCGATTCCTAAAAGTTACATACTATTACATACTGTATGATTTAATTTAGATAATATTTAGAAAAGATTAGTGTTTGAGTAGGTATACAGAAAGGAGGTGGAAGTTATAAAAAATAAACAAGAAGAATTTTTATAGGGATTGTCATGGTCTGAGTGTTTGTGTCCCCACAAATTCATATGTTGGTCCTGATCACCAAAGTGACAGTATTAGAAAGTGGGGCCTTTGGGAGGTGATTAGGCTATGAAGACTCCACATTCATGAATGAAATTGGTCTCCTTATAAAAGAGGCCCAAGAGAGCTGTCCTTCCCTTCCACTAAGTGAGGGTGGAGCAAGCAATCAGCAGTTCCTAACCCAGCAGAGGGCCCTCACAAGAACTCAACCATGCAGACACCCTGATCTTGGACTACTCAGCCTCCAGAACTGTAAGTAATAAACGTATGCTGTGTATAAACTACCCAATTATGGTATTTTGTCATAGGATGTCAAACAAATTCAAATAGTGAGGGTGATTTTCTGTATCTTAAGTGTGGTGGAGAATACATGAACACATGTAATAAAATTGCATAAAATATACACACACCCAGCACAAGTAAAATAGAAACATGAAAAGACTTGGTGGATGCAGAGAGAAAAAGAAAGAAAGAAAAAGTTAAAGAAAGAAAGGAAGGAAGATAAGGAGGGAAGAAGGAAAGATAGAAGAAAGAGAGGGAGGAGGGGAGGGAGGTAGGAAGGGACGGAAGGAGGAAGGAAGGAAGGAAGGAAGGAAGGAAGGAAGGAAGGAAGGAAGGAAGGAAGGAAGGAAGGAAGGATGAAGGAAGGAAGGGAGGAAGGAAGGAAGGAAGGAAGGGAGGGAGGGAGAGAGGGAGGGAGGGAAGATAAAAATAAAGAGAAAGAAAAATAAAGAAGGAAAGAAATACGTTAAAATCATATATTATTTGAACAGAACAACAGTCTTTCTTGACATTAAATAATAAAATGATGTATGTTTTATTTTCTACAGAAGTTTTTGTAAACTATTCTCTATAGAGAAAACAGTTCATATCTATTTAATCAACTACATATTGAGTGTCTGCATTGCTTAGTAGTTTCTTCCAGAAGTTGTTAGGAGTGCTTAAAATTGTTTCAGTTGTTATTTATTAGCAATTATTAATTCCAATCAATCTACTTATATCCCCAAAGCTATAAAGTACTATTTGTACATAAAATCCGTTATGAATTTCAGTGACAGAGCAGAATAGTAAACGGTAGGGTTATACAAAGAGAAGGAGGACTAGGCTGCTCTCAAAGGCAAGTATCAACCTTAATGTCTCTCCTAAGAAGTTCTATAGAGGAAATAACAGGGACATCTTGAAAGACACAAACACATATACCAAGACATATCTGTACCCAATCAAGCACTAAAGAAAAGAAAATGAATGGAAAAGAAAAGAATAAGAAAAAGGCAATTCAGGACAAGGCAATGCAAGCAAAGGTGATGAAAACAAATCAAAAGAGCTGAAAGTATTGCTCCTTACTTTATTAGCTTGATAGACACCGTAAAAGCTAGCACATTGGTTTTTAGAATGCTGTTAAACAAGACCAACCATCAGCGCACTGCTTCTGACTGATAGGTGGAGTAATGTGCTGCTAATGCTGAGAACAGTCTTGAGTTTCTCCTCAGGGTCAACCCCATTCTTAAAAGTTTGCTTTCTGTGACCAATACAAGGTCACCCATCTTCTCCAATTTTCTTGATATTTCTACAAATTTCTGCCTATAAATGGCTTCTACTCTCCAAGTCCATTTATTATCTTTGAACTTTCTGACCTCTGAATCACCCTGGCCCCCATACTGTTATAACATCATCATGTAATGAACCAACAGTAATTTAGTCCTGCATTCCTCTGGTTGAGCTTTGAAAGGAAACTGGGAGATAAGATACTTGGAGATGTCAATCTTGGATGAGGGAGAGCAGGAAAGATTTCATGCCATTAGGGTATAGGGTGGGAATCACCACAGGAGAGAGAATCCTGGTAAGGGAGTAGAATTTCTATGTTGCACATCTTGTCTTTCTAGGAAATGACTTTCTCCAATAAACAATTGAGAATACGATTATATGGCAGGTATAGTAAGGTCCATGATCTTTAATAGTATCTGTCATCAATAGATTCCTCTTATGAAAAATTTTAATTTAGACCACTAATAATATCTTAACTGGTTTCCAAGGCTAGAATAATACCTAGGTATATTTTAGCTGATACCACTACTGAATTTTGGGGAAACACAAATATTTAGCCCATAGCAGTGAGCCAGGGGAAAAAAAAAATGGATAAATTAGGAATTAATTGCCCAAGATTACGCTAAGGCTGAATTGGAGAGAGAAAGAAGAGACAGAGAATGGGTGTTATGAGAAAGACAATTGTAGAAATTCCCTGACAGCTTTTCCCACCAACATTATTACACAAAATACTCTTAAAATTATTTTGTTCTCTCTAATTTCAGAGGTCTAAATGAACACTACATGAAATTCCTTTTTTAGGCTGAACACGGTGACTCATGCTTGTAATCCCAGCACTTTGGGAGGCCGAGGCAGGCTGACCATGAGGTCAAGAGATGGAGACCATCCTGGCCAACATGGTGAAACGCCGTCTCTACTAAAAGTACAAAAATTAGCTGGGTGTGGTGGTGCGTGCCTGTATTCCCAGCTAGTCGGGAAGCTGAGGCAGGAGAATCGCTTGAACCTGGGAGGCAGAGGTTGCAGTGAGCTAAGATCATGCCACCGAACTCCAGCCTGGTGACAGAGTGAGACAGAAAGAAAGAGAGAAAGAGAGAAAGCGAGAGGGAGAGGGGGAGAGAGAGAGAGAGAGAGAGAAGAGAGAAAGAGAGAGAGAGAGGAAGGAAGGAAGGAAAGAAACCTTTTGAAAAATGTTTCTTTGTAGGAAGATGAATAAATAATAAATTTCAGTTTAGTACCTAATTTTAACCCCTGCATACTGAGCCTACATGTTCTTAACCTCCCTCCTGGGTCCTTGATCAGACCATTACTTATAAAAAGTTTTACTTACTTATTGTATTTTCCCATTCCACTGCAAGTCTAAAATCAAGCCCATTATTTGTCCTTAATATTAACACCCCTTTAGTACTCCTTGCCATACTTAGGGTTTTTTTTTGTTTTTGTTTTTGTTTTTTTTTTTTGCCACAACAGATTTAAAAGTAATTGGAATGCTTGTTAACATCTACTCTCCCCTTCCCCTTGATTCTAGTCAATTAGAAAAGGTTTTACTCGTGAGTTTATTTCTTCACATGTACACTTTCACTGTGTTTTTATAGGCATATATTAACTCTAACTTAAACTACATCAGTCCTCTCATTTGTAATCTATTTCTAATCTCCTTCCCATGAGATTCATCAGATATACTGATGTTGCATTAGGCTTACTAACTTTAGACTTTACAAGTCACTCTGGAATCTGCTCCAGAATTCATATTTTCTGTCTTCTTTTCACAATAACCGATAATATCTTTACTTTCCTGTCTTATAACCTTTGCTAGTGCTATTTAGTCCTCTTAGTATATCTTGGTTACCCCTCTACTACTACAAATCCATGTTTTATTCCAGGTTCAGTTCCATCTAACTCTAGTGAAAGTTTCCTTGACATTGGCCTATACATCTTTCATGCTTGTGAAATTCGTTAGTAGAAATGTAGCAAAATGTCCCTCCATTTTTTATACTATTTATCTATAGTACTCTGATAACTTTAGAGTACTATATTTTTTATAGTTGAGGACCACCATTTTCCATTCAACTTTCTGAAGTTATTTTAATAGGTACATGCTTGCATATTCATCTCAGCTAGATTTTGACAGAAATTAATTACTGCACCCAAGGTAGCAAGCGTTTTAAACAGTAGATTTTCCTAGGTAATTAAGTTAGGATATTTTATATACTTAGAAATGCTAATTTAATTATAATTCTTTTGATTATCATTATAAAGTTTTATTAGCATCTCAGTCACTTATAACAGTACTTTGTGAGGAGTCTAGCAATAATCACTTATTTATTTTGGTTTTAGAATTATATGTGATTTGCCACCTTTGTTTTATATAAATCACTTGAAATATATAGACCTTTTCTTTTCTGGAGTTGTAAAAAGAGTTTGCTTATTTACTTACATTTTGATATTAAAATGTTTAATATTTGGGGACTTATGTACACATTTGCCTAGTATGTGCATCTATTTTTTCTGATGTTATAAATTCTACCCACACTCTAGGTTTGATAACCATCCGTTTTTTAAACTTTCATAGGATTTTTAAATTTGTTTTTTACTCTTTACTCCATCTGGAATTTATTTTTATAAGCGATGTAAGAATATAAATTGACACTTTGTTTTTAGAATAGCTTTTTCAAGCATACCAACACCCTTTGTTGAAAAATAAACATTTTTCTTTCGATTTGAGTTGCCACTTGTAACATATAACAAATTGTTTATTATAATTGGGTCTGTATATAAGCAATCAGTTTTCCATGACAATCTATCTATATTTGAATAAATATTCCAATATTTAGCCTATGGTAATTGTAAATGTTAATGATTGCCAATCTCATACCTTATTTTTCTTTTTTATCTTATTTTTCCACTGCTTAAACTTTGCAGAATATGTTTTTCAATTGCTTTCATTTGACAGCAGAGTCCTTCAAACTAAGCCTATGCAGCGATCAAAAGTAAGAGCAGATGAAAGCAGAGCTGCTCTGGTTAAAGAAGCCTGGAGCCCTGATTACCAGGACTGCACCACATCCCATTTGCAGAGTTTTGGGGCTCCTTGAACTCATAGTTAAACCTGTCATTTAAGATTTACATGAATATATTTTTGACAAATTCTCTCAAAATCAAATTTGGATTTACTTGCAATTGCTTTAAATCTACAAATCACTTTGAACATAATTGACATTCAAAATTGTGCCTATTAATTAATTTATTGCCTCCCAGCTCCAAGCTAACATTTCCTTCTCCTGTTTGTGATACAACAGCGTTTCTCCTTTGTCAGTCATCACGATGTTATGTTTTATCAGTAAAGAGTGATAGAAGGACCCTGGAAAACATAAGAAAAGAAGTTTTCTTTCCCTTTTGTGTATGCTTTGTTGGCTTATTCCTGTGTTGGAAAGCATCCACCAATTAACAGAGACCCCGGTAGTGCTCAGCTTGTAGCTTGCCACTTACCCTGTGGGTTCTCTGCCTTATCAACCTTTGACACCCAGATTCCCAGATGGGGTTTCCTGGCTTGCAAATCTCCTTTTGCCTTGTTTTGACCCAGTGACACCCAACAGAGGGTTACCTCCTTGCCAGTCCTGGTTTGCAGTTCCCCATTGACCAAACTCAACTATTTACAATGAGCTGATTCAGGATTTCTGACTGCCAGCTTTGACCTGCCAGCATCCTCTTAAATGCTTTATGTTTGCTGGTCAGTCTCCAGCTCCTTGTCCGTTACCTTTAGTCAGATAGCATCCCAGTGAGTGATGTTTTGATTGACAAACCCAACCACAGTTACCCATGCTCCAGCCTCAGTCAGATGTCACACTAATGAGGAGCTTCTAGGTTCAGTCTCTGTCCACAGCTCCCTGCTCACCAGACTCAGTCCAACACTGTGGACACATTCAGACCACCAAGGCAATCCTGAAACTTCTCTGCCATTTAGTAGGCTGCAATAACACACCCTCCAATAATGGTTGAATTACAGTTTTGAGGAAGAGAGCTTTCTTCCAACTATTTTCCTTTCTAAAGCCTTGGAAAAATTTTTAGAATCCTTTATTTTTCTTTTATTCAGTCTTAATAATCAATCCCAGGCATATAGTTAATATTTCATTATATAAAACTCCCTGCTTTCAAGTTACTGTGTACTTTTTGTCTCCTAATTAAATACTGGTTTATGCAAAAAGTTATTTCCCCCTTCTTACCTTCTTCTTCTCTTCCTCCACTTCCTCCTTTTCCCCTCTTTTTCCTTTCCTAAAGGATACATATTTCCAGTTATTCAAACCCTTATTCAAACTATTTTTTGCTTTGAATATCTTTTTTGTTTATTTTTCTTTAGTTAAGTAGCATCGTTTTGTTTTAGAAATACAATGCTGTATTTTTGTCCTATGGTAGATGAGGTAATTTCCATTATATTATTTCTGGGAATTTACTGATGCATATGAAGTTAATGCTTTGCTTTTTAATATGTTTAACTTACATCTTGGCATATAACTAAACTGTTTTATAATCAAAAAGTTTGATTCTTGAGGTATTCTAGCTTAACAACTTTATTATCTGTAAATAATGACTGTTGTGCCTCTTCTTTTTCACCATACCTGTGTCTGAGAAATAGTCCTTGTCTTTATGAGATAAATCTTTCCCACATCTATATGAATGAGTAAATAGTAGAGGAGGGAAACTTCTATTAATGAAAATGGTAGACATCATACTCCCCAAAAACACTCCTACCACCCTACCTCTCAAAGAGGACTAGGCTATTATAAGATCTTGATTAAACTACATTTATACATTGATAGATACGTTTGTGCAGCCTGTTGAAGGAAGCCATAAGGAATCCCTACTTCCATTTTTAATGAAGGTACTCACCAGAAATTTATTACTTATCAAGTTTTTCCTAGCTATTTTCCCAGGTGAGCTCACAAGTGTTAACCATGATAGCAATAGTCCACATTTATTGAATGCTTATCTGGGACCCTAAGCTTAATTCCATTCTATGTGGTTTTCATATGTGTGTACTCATTGAGTCCCACAACATCTCTTTTAAATCATACTGTCATCTTCTCATTTTATAGATGAAGAAACAGAGAACCAAAAATATAATTTCCCAAAGTGACACAGTGATGAATCTAAGAGTTGAAGTCTGGTGGTTTCTTAATGCCTCTACACATGGCAGCAGATATCACATTAGACAATGTTCAGCATATAAATATTCTGCAAGTTAAGAAACTTTGTTCCATTATTGAGTTTGTGCAAAATTTAAATAGCCAAATTTTGAGGGAAAAAAGGGAGAAGCCCAAGGAAAATAAATGCTACTTATCTTCCTCCTCCTAAAACTGCCTGTCTCTTGTATTTTTATTCTGTTCAATATCAGCAAGAGAGGATCTCACCCAAGTGTATAGTGGGGATGGTAACACCATAAACAGATGAAACTTGCCCTTTCAAAGCTATGCCAAAGTCAAAAACATATATTTTATATATTTATAACAACAAAATTTAACACAAAGTACAATATTTTGATTGGCAGTAGAAAACCAATTGTCTCTGAAGTTGGTTGGAGGCTGGTGATATAAAAATGATATACATTTTTTTAAAAAGGAAAGAGAAAAGAAACAATCTTGATTTAAGTTTCCTTAGTGTCCTAGTCAGCCTGATTCCCTGAAAAAAATCTCCCATAAGAAAAATAATGTGATATTGTGTTTTCTACACTTATTGGGAAGACCTGGTTATATATACTATCTCATATTTTTGGAGTAATATTTAAGTATATGTCATAATTTGTAATGTAGAAACTTGTAACATACATAGTGAGCCACAGTCATACTTCTCTGACCTACTTCTTCCCCTTCATATCTATCACATTTCCCATTTTAAAAATATATTCTAAATAATATTAATGTTGAATTGACAATGGATTATTTCTTGAGAGGCTTAGAAAGGAAATTTATATATTTTTGTGATTTTTTTAATATATCTTATTCATAGAATAAATATGGAAAATGTAGTAATCAAAAACCTTATTAATCAGTTTACTCTCACTTCTTTGGGGAAAACAAGAAGGAAGAGAAGACAAGAAAGCTTTCCTAGCTTGCAACACAGGCTAAGAATTCCCTCCACTTATCACTAGGCAATGTCTTCTTTTATCATTGGAAATTTTCTTTATACAGACTTTAGACTATATAAATTTTCTTTATATAGACTCTATATTGTGTACTTAACATAGGCAGTACAGGTCTCTTTTGATGACTATTGATAAGATACACCTTCCGTTTTCAACCTTTTACTGGTAACAATCTGTCTTTATACTTAAAGTTTCTGTAGACATTTTATAGTAGGATTCTGCTATTGTTAAATCAAACCTAAAGATCCCTGATTTTTTTACTGTGGTCTTGAGACTCTTTACATTTAATGCAATTGTAATGTAGTTGGAATGAAATCTACCACCCTGAAAATTATTTTCTATTAGATTTATGTTTTCTTTATTATTTTGTGTTGCTCTTTTCCTGGCTTTTAAATTAAGTGAGTATCCTTAATTATACTATTTTATTTTAAATATTGGCATACAATACTAGCTAATCATTATTTTTCTAAGTTGTTACTTTAGATTTGTAATGTACATCCTTAATAATACCAGTCTACTTTCCATGTCTGGTGTAAGAATCTTAGGAAAATATACTTCATATTTCCCACGACTTTTTATATTGTGACATACATTTTATTTCTACATGCCTTATTTAAAACCCAGAATACAGCATTACAATGGGTGCTCTGCTAAGTAAATTAAAAATAAGAAAAAAGTTCTTACTTTTATTCTCAATTATTTTTAAATTTCTAATGCTTTTTCATTTTTGGATAAATACAAATGACAATCAGAAACATGATTCTTTTGTTTTAGGAACTCCTTCAACATGCCTTACAGCACACATCTGCTCTCAATAAATTTATTGTTTCACAAAAAGACAAATACTGTGTGCTCTCACTCATATGTTAAAGTTATGTTAACATATATATATATGAGTTTAACTTATACTGCACTTACACTGCCAATCTAAACCACAACTGATAAACATATGAGTATACATATGTGTGCATGTATATATATTCACGTTTTATGTTCTTTTCAAATGTCTAGTAAATCAACTCACTATTTTAAACCTATAACATTTAAAGAATCAAGCATTTATTATTGGCTTTTGACATAAACTAAGTATCAATGTAATTGAAAATTTGATGAGGCATAATTGCTCTATTGAAGAATTCCACCTACTAAATTGAAAATGAATAAGGAAATTAAAATATTATGACTTTATTTTGAAGTTTTCAGTGAATCAGTAAATCCAAGCATTGAACATCAAAGGCTATTCACATCAGAAAAGAGAGGTATATACATATCACATGTCGCCTGATGAAAGAACATAACAGCAACCTCTGAAATTGAATTCTAACAATTCTTTAACTACAATTAAACATTTTCAGAAACAAAACCGATACTGCACAACATAGACGGGAATCACAAAATTCAGATTGTGGGAAATTCCATAGTAAAAATAACACAATTTCTTCCAAAATAAATGACTAAAGCAAAACAAAATAATGACATGGAAAGAGAACCTATAGATTAAAAGAGCCACAAGGAATGTCAGCCAATTACAAAGTGTGAATCTTTTTAAAAATTTGCATTTGAAATGAAAACAGTGTTAAGATTTATATACATACATACACATGTATATATGATTTATTTAATTGGAATTTTCAACATTAGATATTTGAAGTTTTTAACAAATAAATGCTTTTTTGTGTGATAGTGGTATGTGGTAATATTACAAATAAAAGATAAATAGAATATATATGGATAAAATATTGTATCTGAAATTAGCTGTAAATTAATATGAGGGTGGAGACAAATATAAATTAATTTATCATGACACGATTATTGCTGAATCTAGGTGATAACCACATGAGGATTTATTACATTACTTTGTGTATTTCCTATATATCCTAAGGTATCTAATAACATGTTAAATGAAAATAATAAGGATATTTTAAAATAAATGACCTAGCAAAAATATCATAAAGGATATTTCAAAGAAATAAAGATAATATAATAGAATTCTGTACAAGAAATAAAGATAATATAATAGAAAACAACAGCAAGAGTTTGATATTATAAAATATTAAATTAAAAATTATCGTATTTCCCAATGTTTAAAGAGATTGTGTGATGATGTGTTTAAAATGATGTGCTAGAGATGATGGCCTGCATGGAAAAGTTTCTGTTTCAGTTTGTTCTCACACTGCTGTGAAGAAATCCCCAAAACTGGGTAAATTTATTAAGGAAAGAGGTTTAATTGACTCAGAGTTCTGCATGTCTGGGGAGGCTTGAGGAAACTTACAATCATGGCAGAAAGCACCACTTCACAAAGTGGCGGGAGAGAGAATGAGTGCTGAGCGAATGGGGAAACCCCGTTTAAAACCAGGAAAATTATCAGATCTCATGGGAACTCCCTCACTATCATGAGAACAGCATGGAGGAAACCGACCCATGATTCCGTTATCTCTATCTCGTCCTACCCTTGACATGTGGCCATTATTACAATTCAAGGTGAAATTTGGGTAGAGACACAGAGCCAAACCATATCATTCTGCCCAGCCCTTCCAAAATCTTGTGTCCTCACGTTTCAAAACACAATCATACCTTTCCACCAGTCCCTCAAATCCTTAATTCATTCTAGCATTAACCCAAAAGTCCAAGTACAGCGTCTTATCTGAGACAATTCAAGTCTCTTCCGCCTATGAGCCTGTAAAATCAAAAGCAAGTTACTTCTTAGATACAATCAGGGTATAGGCATTGGGTAAATATATCTGTCCCAAATGTGAGAAATTGCACAATACAAAGGGCTACAGGCTCCATGCAAGTTCAAAATCCAATAGGAAAGTCATTAAACCCTAAAAGTTCCAAAATGATCCCCTTTGACTCCATGTCTCATATCCAGGTCATGCTGTTGCAATAGGTGGGTTCCCATAGCCTTGGACAGCTCTGTCCTTGTGGCTTTGCAGGGCACAGCACCCCTCCCAGGTGTATTCACAGGCTGGCATTGAGTATCTGCAGCTGGGATCTGGAGGACGGTGGCCCTCTTTCTCACAGATTTACTAGGCTGTGCCACAGTGGGGACCGTGTGTGGGGGCTCTAACACCACATTTCCCTTCTGCACTGCCCTAGCAGAGATTCTCCATGAGGTCTCTCTCCCTGTGGCAAATTTCTGCCTGGACATCCAGGCATTTCCATACATCCTCTGAAATCTAGATGGAGGTCCCAAACCTCAGTTCCTGTCTTCTGTGCACCTGAAATACCAACAACACCTGGAAGCTGCAAAGGCTTGAGGTTTGCACCCTCTGAACCCAAAGACCAAACTGTACCTTGACCTGTTTTTAGCCATGGCTGGAGCGGCTGAGATGCAGGGCACCAAGTCTCTAGGCTGTACACAATAGGGAGGACCTAGATTTGATCCACAAAACCCTATTTTCCCCCAAGGTCACCAGGCCTGTGATGGGAGGGGCTGCTGCAAAGGTCTCTGACCTGCCCCAGAGACACTTATTTCATTGTCTTGGTGATTAACATTTGGCTCCTTGTTACTTATACAGATTTCTTCAGCTGGCTTGAATTTCTCCTCAGAAAATGATTTTCAGCAAATTTTCTGAACTTTTATGATCTGCTTCATCTTGAATGCTTTGCCACTTAGAAGTTTCTTCTGCCAAATGTCTTAAATCATCTCTCGGAAGTTAAAAGTTCCACAGATCTCAAGGGTTGGGGCAAAATGCCACCAGTCTCTTTGATAAAACATAGCAAGAGTGACCTTTACTCCAATTCCCAACAAGTTTCTTATCTTCATCTAGGACCACCTCAGCCTGGACTTCACTGTCCATATCACTATCAACATTTTGGTCAAAGCCATTTAATAAGGCACTAGGAAGTTCCAAACTTTCCCACATCTTCCCTTCCTCCAAGTCCTCCAAGTCTCAAGGAAGTTCTAACATTCTGCACATTTCCCTGTCTTCTTCTGAGCCCTCTAAACTGTTCCAACCTCTGCCTGTTACCCAGTTCCAAAGTTGTTTTCACATTTTGGAGTATCTTTACAGCAGCACCCCACTCTCTGCAGTACCAATTTACTGTAGTACTCTGTTCTCACAGTGCTATGAAGAACTGCCCAAGACTGGGTAATTTATTTAAAAAAAGAGATGTAATTGTCTCACAGTTCCACATGGCTGAGGAGGCCTCAGGAAACTTACAATCATGGTGGAAGGCACCTTTTCTCAGGGCAGCAGGAGAGAGAATTATTATTGAGTGAAGGGGGAAGCCCCATATAAAACCATCAGATACTGTGAGAACTCAACTATCATGAGAACAACATGAGGGAAACTGCCCCCATGATCCAAATATCTCCACTTGGTCCCACCTTTGACACATGGAGATTATTAACATTCAAGTTGAGACTTGGGTGGGGACACAAAGCCAAATCATATTAGTTACTTAATATCCATAAGTTATAGTTTTCTCACTTATAAAATATGAACAATAATAGTACTAACATGAGAGAACATATATCCACTAGAAAAATGTTCAATAACACAAGTAATGTTTAAATAACTATCACTGGTATTGATATCATCTCTCTTCCAATATCAATATCATTATCAACAATATATGCACAAATGGTACTACTATAATAGGAATGCTCTGTTGTAGTTGTATTTAACTCTTAAAAATAATTGTTTTAGGCTGGGCACGGTGGCTCACGCCTGTAATCCCAGCACTTTGGGAGGCTGAGGCGGGTGGATCACAAGGTCAGGAGATCGAGATCATTCTGGCTAACATGGTGAAACCTCGTCTCTACTAAATAATACCAAAAAAAAAAAAATTTTTTTCTGGACGTGGTGGTCGGGTGCCTGTAGTCCCAGCTACTCGGGAGGCTGAGGCAGGAGAATGGCATGAACCTGGTAGGCAGAACGTGCAGTGAGCCAAGACCAAGCCACTGCACTCCAGCCTGGGCGACAGAGCGAGACTCCGTCTCAAAAAAAAAAAAATATTTTGTTTCATATGAGAATATCAACAAACTTCAATGTTAATGAAAGCCATACAAATAATATTTTTATAAGACTTTAACTTAAATAACATCAGTGTAAAACAATTTGGCCTATGTAATCAAAAGACACTGATCAATATAAACCATTCATCAATTAGGATGCAGATCAATAAAACATGTAGATCAATAGCAAAAGTGTTACTTCTATAATGAATTAGTTATGTAATGTGCTTAGTAAGAAAAAATGTAGTTATTTCATATAAAATTTTAAGTTTATATATTTTAAAACATTAGATTAAAAGAGTTATCTGTTACAGAAGTGTTTATTATACAATTAACTATCATTATATTTTATAAAATAATTAAAAACCAAAAGAATAAAGCTGATAATATTAGTGTACAAGTGCTTCTAAATGATAGTACAAAGATATTAGTGAACTATGCTCTTTTTATCTGTAAGTCAGATACAGAAATGTAGTCTTCAAAATTATTTTATTGGATGTTAGTATCCATCATAGTTTGTACTGCATTTTTATAGTTTATAAAGTCAGTATATACCACAGACTGATTTATAACATTGTTTGCTCTGGCAGTACTAAATATCCTACACATGAATAGATAAACATACAGACAAACCTTACATAGTTTGTAAACTTGTTCATGTGTGATTGGATGTAAATTTATGGATAAAACCCAAATTTACAAAAATTAAAATCTTTCATTTGAAAACATTGTAGTAAGACTTTAACGTTCAATGTAGTTTGAATCATGAACATTAAAATATTATTACGGCCTGTTCACTTTTGAAAAGCACTTACGGTGAAGCAATCTTCAGTCAATTAGGTCTTATTCAGCTTTCAAGCCATTATGACAAAAGACAACTTGTAACTAGGCATAGAAAATAAAATTTGCAATCTATCAAAGGGTGATTAAATTTTATATCAGATCAGCTTCATTTATCCCTGTCCTTCAAATATCACCATTTTCTTAAATGTAGACAATTGAAAGCAATTTTTTAAAGTTAGTCAGCTTGGATGAGATTGCTCTAATTTTGACCTTTATTCCCTTAAAGAATGAACTAAAATGGGTGAATTCCATTAAACTGCATTTTTTTCCTAATTTTACTTAGTTAAATAGGCCGTAAGAAAAAAAATTATATAGTCACTTTGTTAAAGCTTTTTACCTTTATGATTCTAGTTTAATCATATATATATATATATATATGTATATATATATATATATAATCATCTATGTCTTTATTCAAAATATATTAACACTATTGTCCTGTCTGTCTCAAATAACACATTTTAGGAAGTTGTATTGCTATTGTTTCTAAAACTTAAAATAGATAAGTAAAAATTGAGTTATCTGAAACATTTTACTCTCAATCATATAAACTGATGAAAATGTGATGAAAAGTGCTTATACTGATGACAAATTATACAATTTTTCACAAGTTCCAGAAAACCTCATATTTGATTATATATGATTTTTTAAAATATGAAATTTGGATATATATTTGCAAGAACTCACTTTCAAATAATAATATTTTATAAGAATCTATACACTATAAAATCCAGCATTAACTATCGAAGCTTAAATTATATTATGAATAGCTTTAGTTTTTATTTTGTAGTTTCTTCATTTAAAACTATGCCTTTTAAGATAAATTTATATAAATGAATAATTACTTTTTCAAAATACTATTTTTATTTATAAGTTTATTTTCCCCTGTGTCTTAAGACAGAGATTTTATTTTGGTAAAGAGACAAAACAAAGTTTTACTTAAATTTATCAAATGCTGAAAAAACTTATCTGTCACTTGAAACCTTACCAGGTTGTGATTGACTTGTATCTAGAAAATGATTTCCTTTACAGATAGCTAGATATTCTTCAATGATTTTCAGCTTCAGAATCACAACTGTTAAATTCTAAATATGAAGATAATAAGATGGAAACCAATAGAAGTAGTGGAAAGTGTGATTATTATGCTTCATATATATATATATACACACACACATATATGAATATATATGTATATGTAAGTGTGTGTGTGTATATAGTCTTCTGCCCCTTTTCTTAACATATAGCTCTGAGAATACATGCAATCTTCAGAGAGATAAGAGTGTCTTTTGTATGCTAATAAGATGTATGGTCACTGGCAGCCCTTTGACAACTTCAGGATGAGGGCTGGTCACAGGAAATGCTATGGCATAATTAGAATGTTGTGTCAGCCATACCTTCTAACCTTCAGGTTAGAGAGAGAGGAACTGAGGCTAAAGTTGACCATTCCATTCATAGCCAGTAATTTAACCAAGCATGCCTATTTAATTAAACTTTCACAAAAATCCAAAAGGACAGTATTTCAAGGGCTTCTAAACAGCTGAACATATGGAGGTTCCTAGAGGATGGTGCTCCAGGGAGGGCATGGAAGCCCCCTCCCTGCCCGTTCTCCCACACCTCACCCTGCTCATCTCTTCATCTGTTATTTATTGGTATCCTATGAAATATCATTATGATAAATCAGTTAATGTAAGTAAGTGTTTCACTGAGTCTCGTGAACTGCTCTAGCAAATTAATCAAGCCTGAGGAGATAATTGTGGGAAGCCCGATTTATAGTCAGTCAGCCAAATGCACAGATTATAATCTGTGCTTCTGACTGGCACCTGAAGTGATAGAGTTATAATTGAATAGTATAAGAGGATACCCAGATGGTGTCCCCTGCAGAACTGATTGGTTGCTGATGAAGAAAAATCCACACAGATATTTTGGTGACCAGGGGTAATGGTGTTGACTATTGAGTGTGAAAGTAGAAAAAACTTTTGGATTTTCAATATCCTTAAAGTAAGGGATAAGTATTTGCCTTCTATTAAATTGTAGTTAATCACCTGTAGACGACAAGTGATTAATGAAGAACTTTTAGTGCAAAATTTTTGTCACATTTAAAAAAAATTAACTACTAGATTTTGATGGGAAGTTTCAGGGTTATAGAAAAAGTGAGCAAAAAGTACAGAGTTCCCTTATAGTACCCTCCAGTTTCTCCTTTATTTTTTGCATTTGTATCATACATTTATTATAATTAATGATCCAATATTACTACATTATTATTAACTAAAGTCCAAAGTTGACATTAGTATAACTTTTTGTGCTGTGCACTCTATGGGGTTTAACAAATACATAATGACACCTAGCTGCCATCACAGTGTCATTGTGTGAAAATGTCCTAAACCTATACATTCTGAGCCAAATTCAAAAATTTGGAGCCAAGGAAAAAGAAAATTAAAGCTGCATAGTCTCCACGTGAAAGTTCCAATCAGGTCTTCTATTTGAAAACATTTTGATTCCATAACTCCAAAGAAGTTAGCAAAATAGTTCATTAATCCTTTTTTTAAAAATTATTATTATACTTTTCTGCGATACATGTGCAGAATGTGCAGTTTGTTACATAGGTATACATGAGTCATTGTGGTTTGCTGCACCCATCAACCCATTAACTACATTAGGTATTTCTCCCAGTGCTATCCCTCCGCTAGCGTCCTAATCCCCCAACAGGCCCAGTGTGTGATATTCCCCTCCCTGTGCCCATGTATTCTCATTGTTCAACTCCCACTTATGAGTGAGAACATACAGTGTTTGGTTTTCTGTTCCTGTGTTAGTTTGCTGAGAATGATGATTTCCAGCTTCATCCATGTCCCTGCAAAGGACATAAACTCAGCCCTTTTTTATGGCTGCATAGTATTAGATAGTGTATATGTGCCACATTTTCTTTATGCAGTCTATCATTGATGGACATTTGGGCTGTCCAAGTCTTTGCTATTGTGAACAGTGCTGCAATAAACATATGTGCATATGTCTTTATAATAGAATGACTTATAATCCTTTGGGTATGTACTCAGTAATGGGATTGCTGAGGTAAATGATATTTCTGGTTCTAGATCCTTGAGGAATCACTACACTGTCCCCCACAATGGTTGAACTAATTTACAGTCCAACCAGCAGTGTAAAAACATTCCTATTTATCCACATCCTCTCCAGCAAATGTTGTTTCCTGACTTTTTAATAATCACCATTCTAACTGGCGTGAGATGGTATCTCATTTTGGTTTTGATTTTCATTTCTCTAATGACCAGTGATGATGAGCTTTTTTTCATGTGTCTGTTGGCTCTATACGTGTATTCTTTTGAGAAGTGTCTGTTCATATCCTTCTCTCTCCCACTTTTTGACTTTTTTGTTTTTTTGTTTCTTTGTTTGTTTATTTGTTTATAAATTTGTTTAAGTTCTTTCTACATTCTGGATATTAGCCTTTTGTCAGATGGATAGATTGCAAACATTTTCTCCCATTCTGTAGGTTGTCTGTTCACTCAGACAATAGTTTCCTTTGCTGTGAAGAAGCTCTTCAGTTTAATTAGATCCCATTTGTCAATTTTGGCTTATGTTGCCATTTCTTTTGGTGTTTTAGTCATGAAGTCTTTGACCATTCCTACGTCCTGAACTGTATTACCTAGGTTTTCTTCTAGGGTTTTTATGGTTTTAGGTCTTACATTTAAGTCTTTAATCAATCTTGAGTTAAATTTTTAAAAAGTGTAAGGGAGGGATCCAATTTCTATTTTCTGTGTATGGCTAGTCAGTTTTCCAAACACTACTTATTAAATAGGGAGTTATTTCCCCATTGCTGGTTTTTGTTAGGTTTGTCAAAGATCAGATGTTTGTAGATGTGTGATGCTATTTCTGAGGCCTCTGTTCTGTTCCATTGATCTATATAACTGTTTTGGCAGCAGTACCATGGTTATTCTTATATTTTCTTATAGCATAAATAATTGATTTTACAAGATTTAAAACTCGTTTTAAAAGTGTTTTTTGTTTGTTTGTTTGTTTGCAATTCTGTGAAGAAAGTCAATGGTAGCTTGATGCGGATAGCATTGAATCCATAAATTACTTTGGGCAGTATGGCCATTTTCACAATATTGATTCTTCCTATCCATAGACATGGAATATTTTTCCATTTGTTTGCTTCCTCTCTTATTTACTTGAGCAGTGGTTTGTAGTTCTCCTTGAAGAGGTCCTTCCATCCCTTGTAAGTTGGATTCCTAGGTATTTTATTCTCTTAGTATCAGTTATGCATGGGAGTTGACCCATGATTCAGCTCTCTGCTTGTCTGTTATTGATATATAAGAAAGCTTGTGATTTTTGTACAATCATTTTTGTATTCTGAGACTTTCCTGAAGTTACATATCAGCTTAAGGAGATTTGGGGCTGAGACGATGGGATTTTCTAAATATACAATCATGTCATCGGCAAACAGGGATAATTTGACTTCCACTCCTCCTATTTGAATGCCCTTTATTTTTTTCTCTTGCCTGATTGCCCTGGCCAGAACTTCCAATACTATGTTGAATAGGAGTGGTGAAAGAGGGCATCCTTGTCTTATATGAGATTTCAAAGGGAACACTTCCAGTGTTTATCCATTCAGTATGATATTGACTGTGGGTTTGTCATAAAAAGCTCTTACTGTTTTGAGATATGTTCCATTGATACCTAGTTTATTGAGAGTTTTTAGCATGAAGGAGTGTTGGATTTTGTCGAAGGATGTTTCTGCATCTATTGAGATCATCACGTGTTTTTTGTCATTGGTTCTATTTATGCGATTGATTACATTTATTGATTTGCCTATGTTGAACCAGGCTTGCATCCCAGATATGAAGTTGACTTGATCGTGGTGGATAAGCTTTTTGATGTGCTTCTGGATTCGGTTTGGCAGTATTTTATTGAGGATTTTCTCATCAATGTTCATCAGGGGTATTGACCTGAATTTTTTTTTTTACTGTGTCTCTGTCAGGTTTTGGTATTAGGAAGATGCTGGCCTCATAAAATGAGTTAGGGAGGACTCCCTCTCTTTCTATTGTTTCAAATAGTTTCAGAAAAAATGATATCAGCTCCTCTTTGTACTTCTGGTAGGATTTGGCTGTGACTCTGTCTGATCCTGGACATTTTTTGTTGGTAGGCTATTAATTACTACCTCAATTTCAGAACTTGTTGTTGGTCTATTCAGGAATTTGACTTCTTCCTGGTTTAGACTTGAGAGGGTATATACGTCCAGGAATTCATCCATTTCTTCTAGATTTTCTAGTTTATTTGTTTAGAGTTGTTTATAGTATTCTCTGATGGTAGTTTGTATTTCTGTGGGATCAGTGATGATATCCCTTATATCATTTTTTATTGCATCTATTTGATTCTTCTCTTTTCTTCTTTATTAGTCTGACTAGCAGTCTATCTGTTTTGTTGATCTTTTCAAAAAACCATCTCCGAATGGCAATCACTAAGAAGTCAGGAAACAGCAGATGCTGGATAGGATGTGGAGAAATCTTGTACACTGTTGCTGGGAGTGTAAATTAGTTTAAACGTTGTGGAAGATAGTGTGGTGATTCCTCAACAATCTAGAACTAGAAAGACCTTTTGTCCCAACAATCCCATTACTGGGTATACACTCAAAAGATTATAAATCATTGTACTGCAAAGACACATACACACTTATGTTTATTGCAGTGCTATTCGCAATAGCAAAGACTTGGAACCAACTCAAATGTCCATCATTGATGGACTGGATAAAGAAAATGTGGCACATGTACTCCATGCAATACTATGCAGCCATAAAAAAAGGATGAGTTCATGTCCTTTGCAGGGACATGGATGAAGCTGGAAATCATCATTCTCAGCAAACTAACACAAGAACAGAAAACCAAACACCACATGTTCTCATTCATAAGTGGGAGTTGAACAATGAGAACACATGGACACACGGAGGGGAATATCACACACCACATCTGTCGGGGGGTGAGGAGCTAGGAGAGGAATAGCATTGGGAGAAATATTTAATGTAGATGACGTGTTGATGGGTGCAGCAAATCATCATGGCACGTGTATACTTATGTAACAAAGCTGCACGTTTTGCACATGTACCCCAGAACTTAAAGTATTAAAAAAAGAAACATAAAAAAAGTTTTTAAAATATTGTTATTTAAGCACATTATTATTATTATTATTATTATTATTATTTATTTTTTATTTTTTGAGATGGAGTCTGGCTCTGTCTTCCAGTCTGAAGTGCAGTGGCATGATCTCTGTTCACTGCAAGCTCCACCTCCTGGGTTCACGTCATTCTCCTCCCTCAGCCTCCCGAGTAGCTGGGACTACAGGTGCCCACCACCACATCCCGCTAATTTTTTTTTTTTTTTGTATTTTTAGTAGAGACGGGGTTTCACCATGTTAGCCAGGGTGGTCTTGATCTCCTGACCTCGTGGTCTACCCACCTCGGCCTTCCAAAGTACTGGGATTACAGGCGCGAGCCACCATGCCCGGCCAAGCACATTATTTTTTATGTATCAGTATATCCAGTTATATTTTTGGTAATTAGGTGGGCATGAAGGACATGTGACATCTGGTTGTTTAACAAAGGAAAATGAAAGATGGTAATAAGTTTATTTCTGGGCTTAGTAAAGTTATATTTAAGAGCTCTTCCAGCATAGTGGTTCTTAATTCAACATCAATAAATGTGCTCCACTATAACCAAGAGTTATATACAATGTTACATCCTGTTATATATCAATTAGATTTATCCACTTGTATGTATTGGGCGTATAGGTTATCATGTTAGCTTTATTAGAGTTCAGAATTTTCAATTCGGTTAGCTGCTTTATAATGGATTATAAATTAAATAATCGCTAAAATCTAATGTGGGAGAAAACCAAGAAAATATCAATATATCTTATTATTTCATTATTCTAGCTCTATTCATTACAGTGACTTGGAAACGTTGCCACTCAATTTATACTGATATTTATCTCTAAACTTTAGGTTTTTATTTCGCATGTTTTCTTCTAAAATGAACATGAGTTTATCTGAATACCTTATTGCAATAAAGCAAGATTATGAAAATTTTGTGAAAGGTTTTGTTATTTAAAGAACACAGCTACTTAATCTTCCATTGGTGGGGTTCTGATAAATTTCACTTTAAGAATATCATATGTACTCAATTGAAAATCAGTTACACTAACCAAAACAAATCAATATAAAAGCTATATGGCCATTATAACCCTCAAAACAAAACAAAACAAAACAAAACAAACAAACAGAAAAATTACTTTCATAGCACTATACTCAGATTGATTTTATGAGGAATATAAAATTTGTTAATGTTTATCTTTACCAGCTTATAAAAATAATCATACATGTTTACCCTCAGAAACAAACTTAATAGTGTTTCAGACTCCAAATGGTTTTGTCCAGCAATTACAATAAAGGCTCATGCTATCCACTCCAACTTGTACAAATGACAGGTGTAGGAAGCATTCTCAAACATCTCTTTACAAATGAAAAAATAAAAGAAGAATTCATTAGTGAGGTGTGTTAAGCCATTTCATTCAATGCTGCAGTGATTAGGGTAGTTCATAGCTGTTGAATTTATTTTCTTCTGCGCCTGTGGTGGCTATCCTTTCCCATTTCCTTCCACGTAACTTTCCATAGCCAATGATGTGTCACTTCTGAAAGAAGCCTTTAAGATCTAGTATGCAATTTGATGACTTTGCTCTTATTGTTGAGTCAATAATTCTCAGAACATGGGAACAGAACCTCCCTAAATGGAACAGTGTGGGACGGATCCCTCTAGGGATGAAAGATATGTGTACGTTGTAAGTTAAATAAAGCAAAGACAAAGTAATTATATTTGTTGCTACAATATAGTTTAGGTATACTGTCTATACAGTTGCATAAGCTAGAGTTTCTACTGGTTAAGTTACGTAGTAAACTGACAATAATCAGGCTACAAATAAAATCAATCCAAGTAAAAGAACAAACCAGGCTTTACACATAACAACTACAAAATAAGTTATGAAGACCTCCACTCCCAGGTAAATTCTTCACAAAGTAAGAAAATGTCCACTTTAGACAGTGTTGATAGTTCTTCAAGGCAACTTTGTGGGTGTTCTTTGCATTGGGGTGCATCATGCTTTTTTTTTGTTGACAGCCTCACTCATCTTATGAGCAGTGTTAAAAACTGTGAAAAATAAAGCAAGGGAGATATAAAGCTCTAGTCTTCAGACAAAACAACAAAAAAATTACTTAAATGACAACCACTCAAGTGATCCATGTATGGTAATTACTTTGAAGATTCTTTATTGCTGACACCAGTATTATAAACTAGTGAAAATACGTGTTTAAAAAACAAAAGTTTGCCGAAACAAACAGAGAAAACTGCTACATTTGAATGTATTAGCTATCATAAAATGTTCCATCTTTTATCTGACATCTATTATCAACACAGAGACCTAAGTATAAATATGTTAATAACTGAAACATAGTTAAATAAAGGGGACTCTGAGTGAAAAACTATTTTGGTTATGCTAAATGTGGAACACATAAATCTTTTTATATGAAAGTGTTCATACACACAAGAGAGATAACAAAGCCAGCTGTTTTGACCAAGTGGTAGCAGAAATAATGCAAGACAGTAATGCTCTTTATACAATTTCATCCAGCAAAAAAGTCAAACCAGTTAAAATAAGCAAGAACTTTAGCTAAAGAATATAATGTACAAAATATTCTTTTGATTAATCCTCCACATTTTTTATAAAACACAACTATTTAAAGACAGTGTAAAGTAACCCAGAAAAGAAAAAAATTGCCTCAAACAAGGTAATCCCACTATATTTGTGTTTTTTCCTCTAAGGAAATTCCCCAATCAGGTAATGCAAAACGGCCAAATTGATGCTACAGCAGAAAAAAACTATGTAATTCCTAGCAACCAAAAAAAAAAAAAAAAAAAAAAAAACAGGGACCTTAGAGTTATGTGATATGTTGTCAATATGACATAATTGCCCTTGAAATATTGATCATTCTTTTTTACCTATATATGCATGCTTTACAGCTAAATTTATTTCCCTACCTAACTAATTTAAATATTTAAGTTAAAGGGGCATTTAAGACAGGATCAAGATATCAGCATTAGTGTAATAAAGATCAAATTGAAATAAGTGGTTTACATGTGGATCAATAATGAACTAACTAAGTAAGAGGACTTATTCTAGCATTCATTAAAACTCTCTAATACTGAGCTACTCCGTGGCTGTAACTAGACCAGTGAATATGCTGTGATCTGACAAAAACATCCATCCACTCTCCTCCCGCAAAAAACTTAGGGTTAAAGAGTGACTGAGAGGGAGACATGAGGCTCACCATTTACTGGTGCAAACATTTTGCTGAGACACTTTCTAATTACTAATTAAGCAAGTGATATGAAAAACAAATCAATAACATAAAACAGAGGAAACTTTGCATAAGTGTACCAAAAATTGTGAAAGAATATTTAGAGCAGCATTGTCTTTAATATAAAATATATATATATTAACTTGAGAACAGATAAATATACTTAGCATATCTACACAAGGGAATACTATCCACCTTTGGATATATGTGAATAAATAAGTTGTATGTAAATTGAGTGTATCTCATAAATGTTATGGAGTGATATAAATAAGTTGCAGAATATAATCACCATTATTTCATTTATATAATATCTAAAGGAGAAAAATAAAAGTATAGATTGTTTAGGAATACTTATATATGTAATATGAGAAATGTGTCAGAATAATCTAAACCAAATGCAGAATAGTGGTTGCTTATGATGCAAATGAAGGAATGAAACCAAGGAAATTTATACAGAAGGCTGTAATGATATTGGAAAGTGAGTACTACTCTGCTTAATGTTTGTCAGATACATTTCAAATACTCTTTAAAAAATTACAAATAATTTAACCAATTGTAAAGGAGGAAGAGAATATCTGTTATCATAAAATATAAGTTAAAAGCTGTATTTATTATTCCATTTGATTGTGGTTTATTTATCATTTTATGGTAGAATATTTCTTTGGGATAGCTATTACATAGATCACATTTTGGAAAACTCTAAGTAAGTAACTTATTCCAGTAAAGTCTTATGAAGTTCTAAAAATATAAGCCAAGATTAGTAGCATATTCTACAGAGAATAGGCGCCATTTAATATAGAAAGAAACGGTCCTAGAAGACATAATAGCTCCTAAGGGTGTCACTGTACTAAAACATGGCACAAAACTTGCCATAAAACTGACCAGCAAAATATCATGCTGTAAGTTACCTTCTTATATGTTTCCAAAGGGACATTATAAAAAAGGTATTGGGAGGCAGTAGCAAGTGATGGTTAAAATGAGGGTTTTAAAATCACAGTGCTTGAGAGTGAATCATGGTTCTAACACTTGTTTGTTTTCTGATTTGGGCAAAGTTAATTACATCATCGAGCCTTAAATTCTTCAGCAATAAAATTAAGTTAGTACAATCTTTAAGTCGTAGGATTATTAAAGGGTTTCCATGAGATAAGACAGAAAATTATCAGTGCATCTGAAGTCACTTTAATGAATTGCTCAATGCGTTTGTTTTTATTATCAAGCTTCTGTAGAGTTGATCTTTAACATAATTATCTAGAGGTGTTTCATATGTTTTTATTTTAAAATAAATGTACATTGTAAATTAATTAAATATATATTTTACTAAAAATGTAGTAATAGTCAGTCTTGGGATTGCTCAAAATGAATCATTTCCTCTAAAGGTGCCAACCAATAACCCGCACAAATTCGTTCACATTCTGTAAAATGGTAGTATTATTCTGCTTTTTAAAAGTCAAACTTCTGGTCTCCTGACCAGACCAAAAAGCAATGAAAAGCAAACGACTAAGAAAAACTCCATTTGGATAAATAAAATAGAGAATAGTTAACCAAGAACAATTACCCTTACAGTTAAACTCTAAAGCTCCATAGAATTTAATCAGGAAAGAAGAGCTCAGGCTCATACTTTTAGACTACTTATTACATTAAATACTAGCAGGCTCGTTTTTTTCTTATTTTACAGTCCTTATATTATTAATAACTGTTAATTATAACATCACAACCATGGGATATATTTATGGTAGTAAGAAACTTGATAGATCATATAACAAGATGGATACATACAAAGATAAAAGTTGAGGCCACATTTAATTTGTCTTTCTAGTACCCAGTATTAATTACCAGAAATACATTAAGTATAAGCAAGTATTTTATAAACACTTCTTGGTAAACAAGTGTGACACAATTTTAAACTTAAAGCAGAGAAAGCCACAAAAAAAGTTCTGAAAGTAATAAATGTCCAGAAGATAGCAATATATTTTTTTATACTTTGAATTTATCAAAATATTATATGCAAATAAGTATTTAAAATGCTTACATGCTTCAAAAAGTGGTGAAATGGAAGTCAGTGAACTCTGTATTAGGAAGCAATAGTAGTTGTTAAAGAAAATTTACTTAAGTAATTTATAAAATCTGAAATAAAGTTATCTGAAGGTTCCAGATAGCAGAACTTTGATACCTAATTATTTGATTTATAAAAATAAAAAAATATATTTAATATTATTGTATCAAAATGGTGTGACAGCGAATAGATTACTATACTTTCTGTAGTCTTTCAACAGATAACAGTTGTCTTACAGGTAGCTAATTCATTTCTTTCAAGTTAGAAGTCTTTGGTTATGAACAGATAATAAATGAATGCCTTTGACATGAACATTAGGAATAGGCTTCATACTCAAATATCCTTCATTCTTTTATTCCAGTATTTACCATCCAGTAATATAGATGTCCCTTTCTAATTTTCTGAAGACATTACATTTTTGCTTCAAAATATTGAATATAATTTGCCTTCAACATCAGTTTTCCGCATGCTCTCTACTACTGCACTTGGTTAGACATTTGGAAGGTGCTATTACTAGCTTGGACATAAGCTTGACTTCATTTTTTTTTTAAAGGAAGAGACCTCTGCTTTCACCTATCATATACATAGAACTTGAATATCCTCTCATAACTTGAATATCATTGGAAATCAGTGAGTTTTCCTGAATCCATTACAGAACTGAGGTTCCAGTGCAAACCTCACTATAAACTCTGGAGAGACAAGTGAATCCTGAAATTCACATTCAAAATCTATAGAAAAAGAAAGACATAAAATCAACTACCTAAGCCTCCACCTGAGAAAACTACAGAAAGAGTAGCAAATATATCCCAAACTATGTAGAAGAAAGAAAATGTTTTTTTAAAAGGAGGAAGTAATGATATTGTAACAGCAAAACAGTAGGGAAAATCAACAAAACAAAAGCTAACACTTTGATAAGGTAGATTAAATTGATAAACTAAAATAATAATAAGAACAAATACACACACACACACAATTACCCCTATCAGAAAAAGATGCAGGGTCTTCTGATCCATAGAAATTACAAGGGTAGTATGGTAATACTATAAATAATTCTATGCCTGAATGTTTGATAACATAGATAAAAATGACTGGTTCAATGATAAAGAGTAACAAACATTACTCAAGAAAAAAAGAGATAATCTGAATAGTTTTATATATATTAAAGAAATTAAGAACCAACAATCTTCCCTCCAACAAACATAATGCTTAAATATTGGTGAATTTTCTCAAACATTTAAGAAAAAATAATAACAATTTTAATAATGTCTTTCAGAAAACACAGTAGGAACAATTCATAAACCTTTTTATAAGCTGACATTACCCAAATACCAAAACCAGATAAATACATTACAAGAAAAGAAACTAAAAATCAATATCTCTCATGATTATAGAGGTAAAGATCCTTAATCCAGTATTAATAAACAGAATATTGCAGTATATCAAAAGGATTAAATAGCATACCAAGTGGAGTCATTTCAGAAATGCAATACTACTTAAACATTCAAAATTTGATAAATATTAGATTAATCATGGGAAATTAAAATAAACAATATGCCATATCAATAGACGGAGAAAAAAAACTGGGCAAAATTTAAGATGCATTAGCGATAAAAATTCCTAATAAACTAGGAATACATTGGGAACTCCTTTAACCCAATAAAGGAAAATATAAAATGCTACAGTTAATATCATACTTAATGATGAGTTAAATACTTTCACTCTAAGTTTGCAAAAAAAAGACAAGGAAGTTCTTTCTGACACTCCTCCTTATTTAAAATTGCAATAAATGTTTTAGCTAGTAAAATAGAAAAACTAAAAGAAGTGAAAAATATACAGGCTGAAAAGGAAGAAATAACAGCAGTTTTCATATGTAGATAACATGATTGTCAAAATGAATCAGACTTAAATGTAAAATGAAAAACTATAAAACTTCTAGAAGAAAATATAGGAGAAAATCTATGTAACCTTGTGTTTGGGTTATCTTTATTTTTAATCTAAATCAAACACACAAGCTATGAAAGAAAATACTTTTGAGATGGGTGCTATTAAAAAAATCATTGCAGTCTTATTGCAGAGACATAATAAAGACAAACTAAGAAAACAATCCACTCTGTAGCAAACTTTCCAAAATAATGTCAACATTTATTCCATAGATCTTATTTTATTCTATTCATAATGTATCTGCTTATTTGTTTTATGTTTGTGTTTACTCAATTATGTTTGTTTTTCTTCTAATTTCCTCATATAACTCATGTAACTCACATATATATTGACTGACTTTTGATATTAATATGTAGAGACCAGTCATACTAAATTTATTGCTTAGTAGTGGTGGTAATAACGAATGCTATTCTTTAACTATTTTCAGTCTCCTGTTTGTAAATGATAAAAATGGACTCTATACTTGGAATTAGTTTTGGATGTATGTCTTGATTTGAACAATGAAATGTAAAAAAGACACTATCATTTCTCAGTGAAAGCTTCAAACACATTGCACAATTAAGACTTTTCTCCATTGATAACCCAATGTCCTTACAATGTGTACTGAAATCTGCATAATCTTGGCCCTCTTATCTCTCTAGTAATATCTGCCAACTGGTCTCCCCCTTGATCTCTCTGCTTAGCCACATGATTATCTCACTCTGTGTATGTATGAAGTTCTCTCATAGCAAGACATCTGTGATTGTTGTCCTCGCCCCTATTATTTCCTTCAGGTTTCTTCTCAAGTGTCACATCATCAGCTTTATTTTCAGTACCATTCTATGTGTATTAATTAGTGATGATTTTCATACATTTTATTTATTTTTCTCTCTGTGTTATATTATGGCAGAATTTATCGATATTGCCTTCCTAGTCAATACTCCTTTCTTTAACAATGTCTAGCCTTTAAAATTATTTGGTCTCTTGAGTGCTTTTATTTTTTCTTTTTAAAAGTCAATTTCTGCAATTTTTATTTTCAAAATTTCTTAGATTATTTTTGTACTGACTTATCCTTGTTACATCTCTGCCTGCTGTAATTTTTTGTTAATATAATGTCGTTTTAGTGAATATTTATTATATCCCATGCACCTATCTGAGCATCCTAAATATACTTTATTTTAAATCTTTTTCTGAGTGCTATGTAAAATTAATGATTTAATGTACTAATAATTAATTTTGTTGATTGTCCTATAAATAAATTTATTTTGAGTGTAGATATATTTGCTTGGTTATAATTTCATTTTAAATTATGTATTTTTTACTACGTGTAACTATATAATTTTCTGCCTTGTAGTACCTGGATCTAAGTTGAAGTTGACAAAGAGTTTTAGAGCTCCTTCTCAGCTTGTTCCCAAGGATATTACAGATTCAATCACTGACTCCACAGGTGGTGTGGTAGGCAGAATAATGGCTCCCAAATGATACCCACATCCTAATCTCTGCAGTCTCTCGTTTTACATAACAAATGATGATTTTGCAGATGAAATTAACATTGTTGTAAATTGATCTAAGCAGAAGGAAATCATCCTGGGTTATCTGGTGAGCTTAATATCACAAGGGTCCTTATAAGTAGAAGAGAGTGGCAGAAGAGAGAACCAGAGAGGTGACAGTGTGAGAAGGACTCAGCCAATTTTACTGGCTTTGAAAATGAAGAAATGATGTCATGAACCACAGAATTCGGTGTCTTTGAAAGCCGAAAAGGGGGGAAAATTGAATTTCTTTCCTAGAGCTTCAAGAAAGGAATATGTCTTGGTTTTAGGTCAATGAGACCCATTTTCAGATTTGTGATCTCCAGAACAATAAGATAATAGACTTGTATTGTTTTAACCATGAAGTTTATGTTAATTTGTTACAATAGCAAGATAAAACTATTATATTAGATGTGGCATGGTTTAGATTCTGTCCGAAAGGTTGCTCCTTTCTCAGTACCTATCCTATCTCCCTAGGTATAGAGCTTCCATTTTCATTTGTAGGCATCGGGTGATGGCAATTTACTATCACTCATTATTTCTCTAAATTCATATAACACTTTCAATTAGTTATGTATTATTGTTCATATATTATGGATGAAGACACTGAAGCTCGAAAGTTCTTGCCAAAATTTCAACATTCAGCAAAAGCTAGATGCAGAATTTTAACTCAGGTCTTCTAATTCCAAATCAAAGTACCCATTGCATCCATTTCCCTACTTTGCAAAATAAAGTTTCAGCTTGTGCAAGAAAAAAAAAAAAAAAGTTAAAAAAGAAAGAAATTTAAAAACTGACAATTTTACTCGTACTTTCTTCATATTTGTTATCAAATAGACATACACTTGTGTGTAGCACTAATGTGAAAAACTATGTTATTGTGTGATGATATGAATTTGATTAAAATTATTATACATTTATTTTCTTTTTCATTTTTTACAGATACTCAAATATCATTTTGTAGAACTACAACTGTATTCAAGAGGTAGCTTCAACATCTCTGTTCCTATTTCAGTGAGCCTCAGGATTCACTATGGACTTCTCACCTCCTCCATTTCAATGAATTTCTGTGATTCGTAGGATGCCCACAGCAACAGTTAAGAAAACAGGTGCAGGCCGGGCACGGTGGCTCAAGCCTGTAATCCCAGCACTTTAGGAGGCCGAGACGGGCGCACCACGAGGTAAGGAGATCGAGACCATCCTGGCTAACACAGTGAAACCCCATCTCTACTAAAAATACAAAAAAACTAGCCGGGCGAGGTGGCGGGCGCCTGTAGTCCCTGCTACTCGGGAGGCTGAGGCAGGAGAATAGCGTAAACCCAGGAGGCGGAGCTTGCAGTGAGCGGAGATCGCGCCACTGCACTCCAGCCTGGGCGACAGAGCGAGACTCCGTCTCAAAAATAAATAAATAAATAAATAAAAATAATAATAATAGTAGTAGTAGTAGTAATAATAATAATAATAATAATAATAATAATAATAATAAAAGAAGCAGGTGTAGAAACCAAAATACTTTTATTCTGGGATAAGAAATCACAATTATTTCTCATCAGTGCTGCTTCACTACTTCCCGTTTTTTTCCAGAGCTCTGGAGCCTGCTTGTTTACCTGGACTTGGAGAAGTTACAAGTACTTGATAAATTATAAATGCCTGCAGGCAAAGACAACATGTGAATCAATTTATATTCTCTGAATCTAGTTCAGTGCTTGAATAAGGTGTCCAGTGAAAGTTGTACAAAGAATACATGTTGAAGTCTTGCTCCTGCGTGCCTTTGATGAACTATCCTGTGAACTTTCTGACTAAAGAGCAATATTATGTTTAAGTCCCTGTTTACTTAGCAGGACACCGATTACTAACACTATGTTTCTGACTATGGCAATATGACCTGAATTTAACTTGTATCATTGAAAATGAATAGCATGGCTTGAAACAATGCTTAAGTATAAACACAAAATTAACATTTGTCAAACTGAATGGGAAAAGAAAAAAATATATTTTTCTAATTTGTTCTAGTTAACAGAATCCCTAACTTTTATTTTTCTGCTTTTTCAATATTGCATGTGAGCAGAGATGTCCTGGAGAGCAGCTGGAAATATATAAAATCATACAGTTTCATGTTGAATTTAAATTTTGACCCGCTCCTATAATATTTATTATTGTTTTCTGAATTGTCTTGTAGCTGTGAAAACTGGTTTCTCATTTGAAGGCAGCTCGTAGTCAGGAACTGATTTTGTGATTGAATGCATTAGGAAATTCAACATCATTAGTATAATTATGGAAAGGTGGTTCATAGCCTTGGGATATTTTCCTTTCTTCAAAGAAGATAGTGTCTCAAGGAGACAAACATATAAAGCAGATAGCTCGGTTTAAGGAGTAAATATTGGTGAAATATTGAAAACTGAAAACTTTTGGATATTCGTGTAAAAATTGTTCATTGTGTGAAAAGATGTACTTTTACATCTAATTATTGATATTTTTCTCTAAAATGTAAAACGTGAAATGTGATACAAATAATTTTCTGAAACAATCAACAGTAAGGAAAATACAATGCTTAAAACAGGCAGCGAAACCAAAGAGTTACCTAATAAATTCTCACACAATGTCATTTTTATTATTTGTTTTTCTCTTAAAGAATAAGTATCATTTATTAAATTTCATAACATAAAACGTTACTCTCTGGCCAGGCCCAGTGACTCATGCCTGAAATTCCAGCACTTTGGGAGGCCAAGGAGGGCAGATCGCTTGAGCACAGGATTCTAAACCAGCCAGAGGAAGGTGATGAGACCTTGTGTTTATTATTGTTTTTTTTTTTTAAAAACTACTTGCAGCTTCTTTCTAATGGCTCCCTTACTTTTAAAAAAGCCAAAATATCCCTTTGTTTTTACAATGTGGTTCTAAATTCCTTCTGCAATTTTTTATTCCCTAAAAACGTGTAGATAATAGCTATTAATAATAAGAAATCTGATTTTTCTTCTATTTTGTATCAGTCAAAAATATCACTTTAAGAACTTAATGAAAAGTATTCAATATATGGTTATGAGAAATTTTTACACAGTTTTAAAATGAGGAAATACCATTAGTGTAAACTAGTAGAGGGAGGACAGTACTAGGGGATTAAATTAACATTTTCCTTTTCATTATTAGACACAATGAGAAAAGGCAAATAAAGCAAAACATAAGTAAAGGGACTCTTCCAAAAGTCAGTGTCTATGACCTAATTAGGATAAGACAAGTGAAGAGAAACAAATGAATATAAAAAGCAGTTGTGTGCTTCCACATAAAATCTATGGAAACAAACGACTACTAGTACTTTGCTCTCCATTAGGATAACATGTAAAGACACAATCACCTTCATCACTCAAATAATAAAACCTATATTTTATCCACACTCAGTTTCTATCAATCCCACTTTATAAATGGATTTCAAACTCTTTCCACCCTCTGTATCTTCACCACCACCATATTCTTAGCTACCGTAATTTCCAGTCTCGAGTAGTAATGCAGTGCCCTGATAAGAAGCATTTTATAGATAAAAGGGAAAGAAGTTTGAATAACTATTTATTTATCTTGACACATAAATACATACATAAATAAACCTTAGGCAAGGATGAATATAAAAATAATGTCTAAATGCGTTCTTATAAGGTTTTTAGATACAAAACCTAAAGGTCTTTTTACTTAATTCAGTCAAAATGAATAGAGATAATACTGAATTAATCAACTATAAATGTATGTTTTTCTATGTTTTTAACACCTCTGAAATTGAGATGTGTCTTATAATTGATGCTATTATATTTTATAAAGTATGATAAGTCAGGTATTTGCATATCAACTTGCCTCACCTGTTCTACCTGCTAACATTTCCACCTGAAAGAAATATTTTGTTGTCAAATGGCAGAAATAATTTTCACAGTAGCCGCATAAATAGGCTTTGGATCACAAAAATCATATATTACTCCCGTGTTGACCTTCTACTATCAAAAAAGTTTTAAACCCTCCCGGAAAGTTTAGTAGATATGGAAAGAGTCAATGGTACGGTAGTAAGAGTATGCACTCTAAATCATGTTGCTTAGAATATATACTAGATGTGTCAGGTGGCAAGACACTTAACTCTCTGTGCCAACAAATTCCATATAACAATAATTATTTCAATGTATTTTTGAAGATTAACAGATATTGCATATCACAATGCCTAATGAATAATATGTACTCAAATAATTATATTATATTTTAATTCTGATTACTCATGTTCAAGTGAGGATTTAAGGCCTCATTAGAAATTTAGGCATTTGGTTAATCCACTTCTCTATTCAATCAACATATAGTCAGAGTTATTTTCAAACCCCAAGTGCTGAAGACACAGTATTTGCCCTACTTTAGAGCAGCAATGTAATGAGGGAGCCAAAGTTAAAAAACAAATGAAAGTGAATTTTAATGTTGATAAAATCATGCTGTACTAAGAATTGTGCCTATATTAAGGTGAAGTAATAAACTATAAAGTTGTTTAACAACATTTTTATTCCATTTTTTTTTCATTCCAATTCCTTATTAAGTTAAAACTTGTAAAAACTGACAGGGTTGGGCAGTATTTTGTGAGGCCAAGGCGGGCAGATCACCTGAGGTCAGGAGTTTGAGACCAGCCTGCCCAATATGGTAAAACCCTGTCTCTACTAAAAATATAAAAATTAGCTGGGCGTGGTAGCACTTGCCTGTAGTCCCAGCTACTAGGGAAGCTGAGGAAGGAGAATCACTGGAACCAGGGAGGAGGTGGTTGCAGTGAGCCTAGAATGTGCCACTGAATTCCAGCCTGGGTGACAGATCAAGACTCCGTAAAAAGCAAAACAAAACAAAAAAAATGTAAAAACTATTAACATAAACTTCATAGTGTTTTTTAAAGAAGCTTTACACATACAAATTCTTAGTTTCTTCCAAGTTTTTAAGTTTTCATTTTAAATTTCTGTATTAAAATAACTTTTACACTGCTATAAGGAATACCTGAGACTGGGTAATTTATTAATGGAAGGAGATTTATTTGACTCACAGTTCTGCATAGCTGAGGAGGCTTCTGAAAACTTTCAATCATAGCAGAAGGTGAAGGGGAAGTAAGACATGTCTTACATGGCCTCAGAAGACAGCCAGAGCAAAGGGCTCTCTCATTTTTAAACCATCAGATCTTGTGAGAACTCATTATCACTAGACAGCATGGGAGAAACCACCACCTTAGAACAATCACCTCCCACCAGGACCCTCCCTCCACAAGTGGGGATTACAATTAGAGATGAGATGTGGGTGGAGACACAGAGCCAACCCATACCAATTTCCAATACCTTAACTTCTCTGGATTTTGTGTAACATGTAAGGTGCCCCAATGTTACTTTTAGTTAATGTTCACATCACATAAAAAGTTACTAGTCTTTTCAGAATGTGAACTTTCTAAGCATAACATGTTTATCAACTTTGCATATACGTTTTAATTTTACTAAGAGTTTCAATATCTTCAGTGTTTCTTCTAGAAATAAGTTTAAGCATTTCCACACGATCACACTTTTATTAAGGAATGAGGCTAAATTAATTGTGTTTATATACTCAAAACTCTGCAAAGATAAACATCTTATTAGTAATCAGGGGAAAAGAAAACAAGACACAAACAAAAAGGAACCTTTGTCGTGTCTAAGAAAACCAAGTTTTCTATGCTCAGAGCCCAGTGATTTTGCTAAGCAAATTTAGGTTTTTGTGGTAATTAGTGTCTATTTTTATTTATTTTGATATTTAGAGTCCTTTTTATCTACATTAAGAAGAACTAATTGAATTCAAATTGTTAATTGTGATGTTAAAAAATATGTGAAAAACAATTTTGTATTCAAATATGGTTCTGCACCAAATTTATGAGGCAATCAGGTTCTAAGAAGCAGGGTTTATGCCGGGCTATTGCTTTAGAGATCATGAATTCAATTGTGAAAGTATCATTGAAATTTTAAAATTTAATATTCTTAGTAATCTTCATTTAGTTCAGTATTAATTATATTGAGGAAAAGTCCAAAAATATATTTTATTGTCAAATTAACAGAGCTAAATTGATGTATCTAAATAATAATCTCTTTAAAAAGCCTGAGGTAATATCTACTATGCCTCAATGGAAAGCAATCAAATTGAAAAAGGCAATATCCTCCTGGGAAAAACTTTTCTTTTCTTTTTGACCCTATTCCCCAGAGTTTCATTCTTCTTATAATGCAAACATAAATTGCGTAAACAATAAAGGAATGCATGTTTCCAGAAAAAAACTGAGAATAAAAGAAAATCATATGGTGATACAAAACATATAAAAACAATATCCAACCTGATAGACTGTTAGCAGAATGGGAGTCCTCCTAATCGCTTTTGGAACTTAATATTTGACCATTTTGTTAGTAACTTTTCTCAAGTTTGATGCTTCATCCTGAGTATCAACTTGATTGGATTGAAAGATGTAAAGTATTGATCCTGGTGTGTCTGTGAGGTTGTTGCCAAAGAGATTAACATTTGAGTCAGAGGGCTGGTAAAGGCAGACCCACCCTTAATCTGGGAGGGCACAATCTAATTAGCTACCAGTGCTGCCAGAATAAAACTCAGGCAAAAGAATGTGAAAAGACTAGACTGCCTTAGCCTCCCAGCCTACATCTTTCTCCTCTGCTGAATAATCCTTGCCTTCAAACATCGGATTTCAAATTCTTCAGCTCTGGGACTGGGACTGGCTTCCTTGCTCCACAAGTTGCAGACAGTCTATTGTGGAACTTTGTGATCATGTGAGTTAATACTGCTTAATAAAATCTGCTTTATATATTTATCCTATTAGTTCTGTATCCATAGAGAACCCTGACTAATATAGATTTTGGTACTAAGAGTGGTTCTAGAGGAACAGAATATTAAGGATGGAGTTATTCATTGGTTTGGGAATTTGTGGAGTAGGCTGCCTAATATGATTAGACCTCAAATGCTAAGGACTCTGCTTCTATGGAGAGCACTGATAGTCCTTGGCATAAACTATTTAGAGAGTTATAGAAAATAAGTGCATGTGACACTTTTGATTCACTGTTCGTGAGAGGTAAGGAGTTTAGTGACTCTATACCTAATGTCTTTGACTATATTTGGAGAACAAAGGAACATACTGTAGTTGGTTTGTTCCTTCTAAGTTTTCTGGACAAAGCAATGAAATAAAATGATGAACTCAGGGGTTCTAACTCCCAGCCTTGAAAGCAGATACTAAGCATCAAATCTGCTAAGATTGCCCTGAGTGAGAGTCTTATTGCCTGTAGAGAAAGAGCTGAAAATATGGAAAATCAGACACAAGCTCTTATCATTCAAGTGACTGACCTGAAATGAAAGGTGGATGCACAGTCTCACCAGGTGTCTACTGTTAAAGTGAGGCCATTGATTGGAAAATAATGGGACACTGAAACTTAGAATGGGGACATTTGGAAGGAACCTGATGAAACTGGGGAACTCTGAACTTGTAAATTCTGATGAACCTTTTTTGCCAGAAGAAATAGCTTTCCCATCTCCAATAGTGGCAACATTCCCTCCTTGGCCCATGCTGTCATCAGCCTTTCCACCTTTGAGAAGATAAACCCTATGTTGCCTGAGGCAACAGTGATGGCCTCCCCTGAGGCAATTACCAGGCAAAATAATGTTGATTCTCCTCAGAAGCCACCCCTAACATCCCTGTTTGCCTCTAGAGCTATAACTAGACTAAAGTCCCATTGGACCCATAGAAATGAGGTTAAGAGTGTGATCCATGATGAGGTATGCTACACTTGGAAAGAACGACTTCAATTTTCTAATTTATATAAGCAGAAATCTGGAGAACAAGCATGGAAATGGATATTAATGGTTTGGGAAGATGGTGGAAGAAACATAGAGTCAGATCAGGCTGAATTAACTGATTTGGGCCCAGCAAGTAGGGATTCTGCGACTAATGTTGCAGCTTGGGGAGTTAGAAAAGGTGCTAATTGTTTATTTGCTTGGTTAGCTGAAATATTAGTTAAAAGATGGCCCACTGTGAGCAAGCTGGAAATGCCTGATCTCCCTTGGTTTAATGTAGAGGAAGGGATCTAAAGGCTTAGGGAGATTGGGATGGTGGAGTGGATTAGTCACTTTATACCTACTCATCCAAGCTGGGAGGATCCAGAAGATACACCCTTGACCAATGCATTATGAAATAGATTTCTGAGGGCAGCAACTGCATCTTTGAAGAGCCTTGTAATTGCTCTTCTCTATGTCAGATTTAATAGTGGGAACTGCAGTCACTCAACTACAAAATTTAAATCCCATAGGAATAATTGGATCCCGAGGTGGCAGTGTCCAAGTGGCAGCACTCAACCATCAAAGGCAAGGTGGGTGTAGCTACTGTAATGGACAGTAATGGAAAAGCAGCAATCAGAATAGTCAGACTCATGTAGAGCTCTTGCACTCGCTAGTTAATCAGTATTCCCAGAAGCGAAATCAAGAGGAAGCCTACTGCATTCCTACTTAATCTATTTAAGCAGAAACCTGCCAGGTCGAGTGGAAAAGAGACTAATTTGAATTCTAAAAACAGAGAATTACAGCCCCTCAATCGATTTCCAGACTTGAGCCAGTTTACAGACACATAACTCCTTGAATAAAGGGGAGGCTGTATTCCCTTGAGAATGGACCCCATTACACTAAAGCAATTTATGCAATTTATGCTGCTGTTATTCTTTCTCCCATTCTTCCCCCAAGGAGACCTCCAGACTTTTACCAGGGTAACTATATATTGTGAAAAGGGAAATGATCAGATATTTTGGGGTCTACTGGACACTGGCTCTGAGCTGACATTGATTCAAGTGGATCTAAAACAGCATTGCGGTCCTCCAGTTACAGTAGGAGATTATGGAGGTCAGGTAATGTATGGAGTTTCAGCTCAGGTCTGACTTACAGTGGGCCTGGTAGGTTCCCAGACTCATCCTGTGGTTATTTTCCCAGTGCCAGATTGGCACTGACATCTTTAGCATAGATTGGCATGATTGACATAGACATATTTAGCAGCTGGCAGAACCCCCACATTAGCTCCCTGATTGGTAGAGTGAGAGCTATTATGGTGGGAAAGGCCAAACAGAAACCACTAGAGGTGTCTCTACCTAGAAAAATGTAAATCAAAAACAATATCACATCGCTGGAGGAATTGTGGAAATTAGTGCCACCATAAAGACTTGAAAGATGCAGGGGTGGTGATTGCCACCACATAGCCATTAAACTTTCCTATTTGGCCTGTGCAGGGGTGGTGATTGCCACCACATAGCCATTAAACTTTCCTATTTGGCCTGTGCAGAAGACAGATGGATCTTGGAGAATGACAGATCTATACTAGATCTGGTTTTATTGTTTGAGCAAATTAACACATCACCTACTACCTGGTATTCAGCCATTGATTTGGCAAATTCCTTTTTCTTCATTTTTGTTCATAAGGTCCACCAGAAGCAATTTGCCTTCAGCTGGCAAGGCCAGCAATATACATTTACTCTCCTACCTCAGAGGTGTATCAACTCTCAAGCTTTGTGTCATAATCTTGTTCCAAGAGAACTTGATCCCTTTTTGCTTCCACAAGGTATCACACTGCTCCATTACATTGACCACATTATGCTTATTGGAGCCAATGAGGAAGAAGTAACAAACACATTGGACTTATTGGTGAGATATTTGCATGTCAGAGAATGGGAAATAAATTCAAATAAAATTCAGGGAGCTTCTACCACAGTAGAATTTCTAGGGTTCCAGTGGTGTGAGGCCTGTCGAGACATTTCTTCCAAGGTGAAGGATAAGTTGCTGGGTGTGGCCTCTCCTACAACCAAGAAAGAAACACAGAGCCTAGTGGGCCTATTTAGATTTTGAAGGCAACACATTCCTTATCTGGGTGTGTTATTATGGCCCATTTATTGAGTGACCCAAAAGGCTTCCAGTTTTGACTGGGTTCCAGAACAAGTGAAGGCTCTGCAACAGGTCCAGTTTGCTGTGCAAGGTGCTCTGCCATTTGGGCCATATGATCCTGGAGATCTAATAGTGCTTGATGTGTCAGTGGCAGACAGGGTGTTGTTTGGAGCCTCTAGCAGGCCCCTACAGGTGAATCACAGTGGAGGCCTCTAGGATTTTGGAACAAGGCCGTGCCTTCTTCTGCAGATAACTACTCTCCTTTTGAGAGACAGCTCTTGGCCTGTTAATGGACTTTGGTGGACACTGAATATTTGACTATGGGTCATCAAATCACCATGGGACCTGAACTGCTTATCATGAACTGGGCACTTTCTGACCCATCTAGCCTTACAGTGGGTCATGCACAGCAGCATTCTATCATCAAATGGAAGTGGTATATACGTGATCAGGCTTGAGCAGGTCCTGAAGGCACAAGTAAGTTATATGAGGAAGTGGCTCAAATGCCCATGGTCTCCACTCCTGCCACCCTGCCTTCTTTTCCTCAGCCTGCATCTATGGGCTCATAGGGAGTTCCCTATGATTAGTTGACAGAGGAAGAGAAGACTAGGGCCTCGTTTACAGATAGTTCTGGATGATATGCAGGCACCACCCGAAAGTGGACAGCTGCAGCACTATAGCCCCTTTCTAGGACACCCCTGAAGGACAACAGTGAAGGGGAACCTTCCCAGTGAGCAGAACCTTGAGGAGAGCACTGGTTGTGAACTTTGCATGGAAGGATAAATGACCAGATATGTGATTATATACTGATTTATGGGCTGTAGCCAATGGTTTGGCTCAATGGTCAGGGACTTGGAAGAGGCATGATCAGAAAATTGGTGACAAAGAAGTTTGGGGAAGAGGTGTGTGGATGGACCTCTCTGAGTAGTTAAAACTGTGAAGATATTTGTATCCCATGTGAGTACTCACCAAAGGGTGACCTCATCAGAGTCTAATTATAATAATCAATGGGTAGGATGACTTGTTTTTTGGATACCACTCAGGCTCTTTCCCCAACATCTGTCATCACCCAGTGAACCCATTAACAAAGAAGACATGATATCAGGGATGGAGGTTATGCATAGGCTCAGCAAAATGGACTTCCACTCACCAAGGCTTACCTGGCTATAGCCACCGCCAAGTGCCCAATTGGCCACAGCAGATACCAACACTGAGTCTTCGATATGGCATCATTACTCGGGATGATATTCCAGCTACTTGGTGGCAGGTTGACTATATTGGACCACTCCCATCATGGAAAGGGCAGAGGTGTGTTCTCACTGGAATGTATACTTACTCTGGACATGGGTTTGCCTATCCTGCATGCAATGCTTCTGCCAAGACTGCAATCCAAGGACCCACGCAATGCCTTATCCACCATCATAATATTCCACAAAGCATTGCCTCTGATCAAGGCACTCACTTTATGGCTAAAGAAGTGCAGCAGTGGGCTCATGCTCATGGCATTCACTGATCTTACCATGTTCTTCATCATCCTGAAGCAGCTGGATACATCGAATGGTGGAATGGCCTTTTGAAGTCACAATTACAATGCCAACTAGGTGACAATACTTTGCATGGCTAGGGCAAAGTTCTCCAGAAGGCCGTGTATGCACTGAATCAGCATCCAATATATAGTACAGTTTCTCCCATCGCCAGGATTCACGGGTCCAGGAATCAAGGGGTGGAAATATCAGTGGCACCATTCACCATAACCACTAATGACCCACTAGCAAAATTGTTGCTTCCTATTCCCACGATATTATGTTCTGCTAGCCTAGCGGTCCTAGTCTTAGAGGGAGAAACTCTGCCCCCAGGAGACACAACAACGATTCCTTTAAAATAGAAGTAAAGATTGCCACCTCGATGGTTTGGGCTCCTCCTACCTTTAAGCCAACAGGCTATGAAGTGAGTTACAGTGTTGGCTGAAGTGACTGACCTGGACTATCAAGATGAAATCACTCTACTACTCCACAACAGAGGTAAAGAAGATTATGCATGGAATATAGGAGATGCCCTGGTGCATCTCTTAGTATAACCACGTCCTGTGATTAAAGTCAGTGGGAAACTTAACAACAGCTCTATCCAGACAAGACAACAAATGGCCTAGACCCTTCATGAAGGAAGATTTGTGCCACTCCAACAGAAAAAAAAAAAAACACAACCTGCTGAGGTGCTTGTTGAAGGCAAAGGGAATACAGAATGGGTAGTAGAAGAAGGTAGTTTTCTTTTGTTAAAAACACGATTGTGCATGTATACACTTGTACTAAGACAATACCCTCATTTCATTTCCTTTTTCCTTTACTATGTAACATAAGATTTGTTGACTTCATATCAGCATTAAAGTGCTGTTAACTTTATGTAATAGCATTTTGATGGGGGATTGGTGCGTTTCTGGTTATATGAAGAATTGTTGTATTATGTTAGGCATAATTATCAGCTTATTGTTGTCTTTATTTGAAGATTATATATGATCTCAGGAGATGTGTATGGGTCAAGGTGACATGGGCTGGACTTGTGATGGTTAATACTGCTTGTCAACTTGATTGGATTGAAGGATGCAAAGTACTGATCCTGAGTGTGTCTGTGAAGATGTTACCAAAGGAAATTAACATTTGAGTCAATGGACTGGGAAAGGCAGACCCATCTTTAACCTGAGTGGGCACAATCTAATCAGTTGCCAGTGTGACCAGAATAAAAAGCAGGCAGAAAAACATGAAAAGACTAGATCAGTCTAGCCTCCCAGCCTACATCTTTCTCCAATGCTGGAGGCTTCCTGCCATTGAATATTGGACTTTAAGTTCTTCAGCTTTGGGATTCAGATTGCCTCCCTTGCTCCACAGCTTGTAGATGGCCTATTACGGGAACTTGTGATCATGTGAGTTTATACTCTTTAATAGACTCTGATATATATGTTCTATTAGTTCTGTGTCTCTAGAGAACCCTGACTAATACAACAAATATTTGAAAATAATTAAACTTGATTTTAACCAATGTTGTATCTATTTCTATTATACTAAGTATTGATTTTGTTCTTCTAATTATCTGTATTCTTGCTTATATCTTAATTCTATTCTAGTGATTTATGAAAGTTTTATAAAGTAAATTCACTTTTTAATATATTTCTGTAAGTTCTGACTTAAATATTTAAGTGAAAGTTTTTAATGCCTCAGTATGCTCTACTGTTGTGTTCATGATGGACTTCACTTTTGTACACATAAAAGATATGTGTTGAACTCACTTAATAGATTCATCTTCAATGTTTATTATTAGTATTATAATTAAAACACTCCTTTTTTTGCTACCAATTTCATGTTATACATTTTCATTTTTCTATCTTGTTTTCTGTTCTATTTAGATATGATATACTTCATTCCTTAAAAGTTTTAGTTTTGAGTTTGAAAGTTTTTGATTATAGACATCAACAATTTTTATTATTTTCTTTTAGCAAAATTATTATTTTAAAAAATATGTTATATTATTTTAAATAGTGTTCTGATTCTGTATTGTTTCTTTCGTGGTAATTGTTCTTTTTTAAAATTTATGTTTTTTCAATTTATGGTAACTGATTTTCATTAAATATTTAAATTTAGTAAATATTTTGGGATCTCTCTTATGAGTCAGAATTTGTGTAAATCCCTGAGAGTAAAATGTGCAACTCAAGTGATAATTTCTAAAGGAGGAAATCTCTGAATACAGTAGTCTGCTGTTAAGATTGTGGGTAAGGATGTAGAAGTGAAGCCAGGTTAGCTGTGCCATTGAGTGCAGCTGCCAACTCTTTGCAGCAATCGTTAGTTACCAGGAGTTCTCTCCTCCTTCCCAGCCCTCAGAGAAATGTCTTAAAGCACACTTGTTCTCAGTATGGAAACACTGACGTTTTTTCTTTTGTGTGTTTATTTGGTTTTTCTTTGTTTTTGTTTTTGTTTTTTTGGTGTCTTTGAGGTCCAGTATGGCATCAGGCTCTGCTCTCTCTCTCTCTAGGGCTGTCATTCAAATTTCCTGATACATCTTCTAGTTTTATTTGCAAAGCAAATACGAAGAGTTAGTCTGTCGACTGGAAATGGGAGGGGATTGGGAGGAGGAACCTGCTGCTAAGTCTTAGTATGTGCAAGATGGCCTGCCAAAAAGGGCTGGACTTACACATTATTCTTTGTATTAGTTAATACTGCACATATTTCATGTGAGTTTGGAAGCTTCTTTGGAAACACAGTTGCCTCATTGCATGTCAGGAAGATAATTTTAATGAAGGTAATATACTTACTACTTGTGTCCAGCACTATAGTTTTGTTTGTTCTGGTTTCTCTGCTAATGTAAATCAATCTGCTTTATTATCTCCAGGGAATTTCTGTACTATTAGCCAGTATCATAATTTTTTCTGCAAACTTTTACTTCCATTTCAAGTGATTTCATATGGGAAAGGAAGTAGATCCATGTACAGTGTTTTGCTATGGTTATCAAATTACATATAATTCCTGTTTATTTTATTTTATGTTACTTGAAGTTCTGGGATACATGTGCTGAATGTGCAGGTTTGTTATATAGGTAGACATGTGCCATGGTGGTTTGCTGCACAAAAATTTGTTTTTATTATTCAAACAATAATATGGTACATTCTTATAAGTAGAATGTAGATTTTTTTAAAAAATGAACTAATACAAAATTAAAGCTTTAAAATGTATATCTAACAGTAACATTGAACATACCTTAGCACAGAAATCAACAGGTTAATTGCTTTAGGAATTAAATCTTTAAAGAAGTATAAATTACGAATACAGATTCTGTTGTTTCAATCCTGTCTTCTGAGAGTGATTGAAATCCAGTATATTTTCTGATTCTTAAAATACCATATATGGTGTGACAGACACACAACAAAGTGACCTGAGTCGAGGGCAGTAAGTGATGCCCTTGGCTGCCAGTGTGGAAGTAGCAACTCGCTTCTGGCCAATAAAATGAAGATGGTGGAATGGCATTTCCTTGATTAGGTTATGTTATGCATAACCTAATACATAACAACTTTACTGTATGTTATACGGTAGAGTTCATGTAACTCTTGCCACTCCCATGATTATACTACCTCACATAAAAACTTCATCTTAGGCCTGGGTGGTGGCTCACGCCTATAATCTCAGCACTTTGGGAGGCCAAGGCGAGTGGATTGCGAGGTTAGGAAATCAAGACCATCCTGGCTAACACGGTGAAATCCTGTCTCTACTAAAAATACAAAAAATGTGGCCAGTCATAGTGGCGGGCGGCTGTAGTCCCAGCTATTCTGGAGGTTGAAGCAGGAGAATGGCGTGAACCCAGGAAGCAGAGCTTGCAGTGAGCTGAGTTAGCGTCACTGGGTAAAAGAGCGAGACTCCGTCTCAAAAAACAAACAAACAAACAAACAAAAAAACCCTTCATCTTAGTAGACCAGAGCAACAAGCTATCGTGTTAGCCCTAAAGAAGCAAACCTACTTTATGAACCACCTTGAGTGATTTCCTCATGCAATTCCTATTATTATTTATTGTAAATGAGTAGGTAAAATCAGATTTATTTTGCTTTAATCTGCACCAAGACTTCTCCATACATAAGAAAAATTAATCTACTTATTTAAGTAACTTGAGTGATTTTGTAAGAAGCAGCTTATTTTATTCCTGTTAATGAATTCAGAGCCTGTTAGTAGTGTGCTGCAGTTAACAGAACTTAAAATTTAAAATGATCTATGTAGAAGAAGAAAATTTAGGCAGGAAAGACCTACTTACTATAAGTCGAAAAGGTGGAATCTCATTTTATGCTGTGGCACAATATTTGGTTACACTACTGCTTGCTGTCTTGTGACTCAGATTCAGAACAAATGGGAGAAAACATTTAACATTTAGAAAGTTTTAAGCTGTTTCTTTTTTGTGAGCTTTTTTTTTAAAAAACAAAACAAAACAAAACAAAACCTCCCATAGAAGATGAATTAACTGACAATAGAGCTGACTAGTTCATAACCAAAAGATAGAAAAGAACAGCTATACTAAGAGAATAATTTAACCTTTGGGGGGAGAATATATATTTCCTCTCCCTTGCTAACCACCCCACAGGTTATACTTTTCATATATAATAAGAGGTCTAGAGGAAGAGTTGGTGCACATGTTCTGCAAAACCCACCAGGAATTCAGATGCCTTCCATCTTTATGCTCTGATCTTAGCATATGAATTTAATCCTCTTAGTTAAAAAATTAAATATTTTATTCTGAATTCTCAGCAGAGAAAAGAAATATATGAAAAAGGCCAAAGGATACATGCCTGCTGGGTCTATGCTTTTTAACAGATTTCCCATTCTGCTATTTCTACTTGTATATTACAGGCTAGAAATGCCTCACATTGCTACCCTACTTAGTAGGGCAGCTGGAAACCTGAGCGCTTCAGCCCACAGATATTGTTACTAAAGACTATTGTACGGTTCTGTTAAGGGAAAATGTTGAGAACAATAATTGGGCACCACTCTCCCCACAACTTCTAAATTTCAGATTTTTTGTGTGTATAATAAAAGGATTGAACTAGAAAACATCTAAAATGTCACTCATCTCTAAAAGTGCATCTTCTAAACATGTGTCTTTAGTATAACATTTATCTTTGATATAATAAGGAAGAAGAGAAGTGAGGAGATGTAATTTTAAATGACTACAATTGAAGCCATTTGCTTTGGTACTGCTTTCTGCACTTCTACAGATAACACTCCTCCAAGGATTTCCATTAACTTTTTCATTTCCTAAGTTTTGTTGTTTCAAATAATTGTGTCACATTTTTTAAAAAAATCCCAGTTTCAGCATCTCATTTGTTGACCACAACCTCAAAACTTTTCAGAGGACATAATCTAATAATGTTTCTCCAATAATTATTTTACTTCAATCAGCACTTTTAAATCCACTGACCTCATCAAATTATTGTTGCTTCTTTCTCATGAGGTCCATTTTCTCATTACCAAAGCCCAACATTATTATAATTTGATTGCATTCAGCTTTAAGCTAATTTACCTTACCTCTCTCACTTATAGACACCTGGAAAAAAAGAAAATCTTGTTTAACCTTACTCTTTACTTCCTCTGAGCCTACATTGTTCCCAAACCCATGGTATAGGTAAACATGGCTGGAGAAAACTTCATAACCATCCTGACCAGACCCTTGAAGATGTATAGAATACTGAACATATTTGTGTATTGAGTTGTATTTAAGATAATTATTTCAACATTTTTTTCTGTATTTAAATATTCAACTAATTCTTTCACTATCAATGGATTACCTACCATCTTATTTCCCTGAGAAAGTAGAATTAACCCGAATCACAAACCTGCTATACCACAATACCCCAAAGTCTATTCTGTTCATAACCGCCTGAGATATTCTGAAAATCTGGTTCAATAATTCCATATTAAAAATGCTCTAGTCATTCCATGACATTGAAAAAAATGAATATTTATCACTACTACATTTGATAGCTGCTCTATGACATCATCGCTGATCATCCATTGCTTATTCTGCTCTAGGCATGTTAACCTTTTTTGTTGTTCCTGAGACAAGCCAAGTTCGTTCGAGCTTCAGAATGTTCATCCCTACGGTCCCTTATGCCTGAAACACTTTTCACATAGACCTTTACACTGGAACTACTTTGCCTCATCATTCAGATCTCTACCCAAGTGACATCTTCTTCAATGGATTCTCCCTGACTATCATGATGACTCTGCTATTTGGCATGTTTTAGCCCTGCATTTGCCTTCATATTCTTTCAAAGTAATATTACTACCTGATATTATTTTATTTTTATTTCTGTCCCACTAGGCTTTAGCCTCCTGTGGGTCAAGGCCCCTATCTTTTTCCTCTTATTCTCCAGTTTTCTTAGGAGCACCTGACACAGAGCTGGCATTCAATATATATTTGTCAAATGAATGAATGACAGAGTAAACACTAATAACAACAGTGACTAAGATAAACAGCTTACTATATAGCATGGACTGTTCTAAGACCTTACACGTATCAGTTCATTCAATTTTCAACGCCACTTTTGAGATGAGTAATTATTCCTATTTTATATCTGAGAAATTGAAGCTTAGAGAATTTAAATAATTTGTCCTTTATGACATATAATATTAATTTGATCATCTGTTACTTAGGAAAACATCTTTATAAGTTTTTTTATTGTGAAAACACAATCTCTCTAAACTGATTCAGTGAGGCAAAGAAGTGAAACAAGGTCTCTGGTCTCTTCAGCGTCAGACACGATGAGAACGTTTCCTACCAGAAAGCTAAGGAGAGATTATCTTGAAATTTGGAGAAGGGCCTGGACAAAGAAAACTGACTCCAGAAACATAATGAGAATGTATGTCTGAGCATGGAATGCCAGGAAAAATAGCTGTGAAATGCTCAAATTTATTTTTTCTCATAATGTAATATATAATAACCTTCTTCTATTTTTTCCCAAAATTTTAAAGACAACTTTACACATAATATATTTAGGTTAGTGGTAAATTGAAAGAAATAAGAAGTGGACACTGACAAGTTTAGAATTGAATATTTAAGAGAGAAATCTTAATTTCTCACCCCTTGTCCACTTTGAAGCCTGAGGCCAGTGAGGCAATCTTTGCAATTTATCCTAGGAGGGCAGCTTTTTTGGATTTTCAAGAGAGTAAAGAGATGCCTGAGGTAGGCCTATGAGTAATGCTTTGAAGCCAGGGGGTTGACAGCAGGGGAATTGACTTTGGAGCAGATACAGAAATTCTTGTATCCCAAATGATTATAGATGAAGGTCTTCCTTGAAGGGGAAATGATAGCTAAGTCTCCAAACATAATGAAAAGCCCAAACAAAGCCAGACAGCCTATAGTTGGGTTAATTCTATTTAATTAAGGTTGGGGGACTGATTATCGTTACAGTTTTAAAACTTCTTATGAAATGTGCCATTCTACCTTATGGCTTTTCTGGTGTTTATCTGAGGGAAAGACAAGTTTCATTATTAAAATGTTGGCAATGCAATCTCCTATATAAGAGATAGCAATTTGTGCTAAGATTAACAGATGTGGGGTGACGGCTACTCAAATAGATGTAGCTTCTTGGAAGAAAAGCAAACAAAAATAGAAATGTGAACATGTGCATTTTAGATATAAACTTAGTAACATTTCTCTTTTAAATGCTCCATTAAAATTATAGTGTATAGCATAATTCTTTTCATCAAAATATAAAAATAATATGTTCAAGTAAGTTGTGAGCATAGTTTTATCATCTTCCAGAGAGTCCAAAGCAATATTTTTTAACATACAGACCAAATGCCCCCATTTGATATTATTTTGCCTTTCAATTCCCTCCCCCCCCCCCTTTTTTTTTTTTTTTTTTTTTTTTGAGACAAGTCTGGCTCTCACCCAGGCTGGAGTGCAGTGCCGCGATCTGGGCTCACTGCAAGCTCCACCTCCTGGGTTTTCCCTTCTCCTCCCGCCTCAGCCTCCCGAGTAGCTGGGACCACAGGCGCCCGCCACCGCGCTGGGCTAATTTTTTGTATTTTTAGTAGAGATGGGGTTTCGCCGTGTTAGCCAGGATGGTCTCGATTTCCTGACCTCGTAATCTGCCCACCTCGGCCTCTCAAAATGTTGGAATTACAGGCGTGAGCCACCGCGCCCGGCCTCAATTCCCTTTTCATTTATTTATTTTTTGTTCTACAAGCCAAAGAGACAAAATGAAAGAAGCTTTGTTACATAAAGGAAAATAAAATGGTGACTGGAACTAACTTTTACTAAGTAGTTTTTCGGTTCTGTATGCTATAAAGCATATTTAACTCTTTAGATAGTTGCATTATATTCATTTTTAGATAACAAAACAAATTAGACTTTACAATGATCATTGATCTGTAAAATGTCACTGAGCTGAAATTACCAGCCTAATTTTGCACAAGATTGGCTTCCTATCCATTCCTGCACACCAGTATTTCTCAAAATTATGTAGACACTGTTCTGGTTGACATTAATATAAGTGACTCATAGTAAAAGTTGGTGAAAAAACTGTACATACTTTCTCTTTTAAAAATTAAACACAAATAATATGTAAAAGATAATGTGTTTTAAATTATAGATAGCAGTTTAAAATTATTTAAGCCCAGTATTTTATTGTGTATATATTCTATGACACTTACATCAAAAGGCTTTGTAACTCCATATGGGGAAATACACCTCTGTACCATGCTATTCATCAGCCTTAAATCCATTTAGTGATTTCAAAAGCATATCTACCATTTAGTATTGCCTTATGTGCTAGACACTGTTCTTTGTGCTTTACAGTAATTATATTACCATCACAATACAGATATCACTAACCCCATTTAACAGAGGAAAACTGTGACCCAAAGACTTTCAGTAACTTATTGAGGCTACACACATCATGACTGATGACTTGAACCTAAGTTTTTTTTTTTATTCTAAGGAAGACTCTCAGGATTCCGTGCGTCCATACTACGTAAGTGTTGCCCTTTTATTACAGGTCACAAGTACATTCAGCTTCTTTGATTTTCAGATTTATTGATTCATGAATGATAAGCCTGATCATTCAAATAATGAGTTATTTTTAGGAAAAAAATCAGTCATAACATTTATACAGAAATGGCACTATAAAAATGCAATTTAATAAGTTAACTTTTAATTTTTAAAACAAATTTAGGGTGACCAATTATAGTTGTTTGTATTTATGGAATAAAAACTGATGTTAGTACAAAGCTCAATTAGATAGAAATCATTTTTAACATTGCCAAATGCTAAAATATAAAGTATTTTTGTTTGTTTTCTTTATTTTTTTTTTCTAGTCAATACATGCATTAATTGTTCCTGACTCTCCATTTCTGATGGTCAGCTAAATTTATAAAACTTCTTATAATACTTTTAATTCTCATTTCATTAATTTCTATCCTATATGAATTTTTCTAGGTACACGTAACTTTTATAATCTATGAAAAATTAAGTCATTCAAGAACTAATAGTCTTCAAAATGAATTCTATTAAATAACATAAATTATATGCGTATTTCTAAATATTGAGAAAAATATTAAAAATTTAAGGAAAATGTATTTTATAGTATGAAACAAAATAAAGGAGTTACGTTGTAAGTTATGGAGTAAATCCTTCTTACTTGTCTGATGATGTCTAAAATAAATTCAATCCAATAAGTTTAATTGCTCTAAATGAAAATGTAAATTTTGGTCAGAAAAAAGTTGTCTTAGGTTTTATTATTAACCTTCTAAATTTAAATTTCTCTTTGACTGTCTTTTAAATGATATACCTAAAAGATAAAAACTTACATCAGTTAAAAACTAATTTTAAAAAATCAAACCTAATTGCCTAAACCTGATGTTTACATATAGTTAAGAAAAGAAAGAGCTAAATTGATTTTAAACAATAAAATAATGCTTTGATTTATTAAAACAGCAGTATTTCTGCTGATCAGTAAGAAGTTTGGAAACAATCACTCTACCACTTTTTGCCTAATGCTAGAGACCAAGGTTTGTATTATTCACCATATTTCCCCGTTCAGAGAGAAGTCTTACATGTCAGAAGCAGAAAGTTAGGCTTGACTGGTGAGACTATATGACATTAGCTCCCAGTAGGTTTAAGTCCTCTAAAGTAGGTGATGTAGTTGTGGAGAGAGATTTAAAAATAATCCTAGTGGTAATACAGGTTAGGAATTTAAGATTTTAAATAAATATTTTTTCAACTTGCCAGAAAAATTAAAAATGACATAGGAAGAAAGTCACATGGAAAGGACAGCCCATGAAAAATAAAAACCTACATGAGATTGAAAGATTCAAATCACAGCAAAGACATAAAAATGAAATAAAATGGGAGGCAGTAGAGCGTACCAGGAGCCTGTGGAAATTTTAATGCTGATGATAAGAGCACACCTGAGAGAGTATGAGTGTACTGAACACTCATACTCTTAACAAACAATCCTGTAAGTTTTGGTAACAAACAAACGTCTATCTTCCTTCTTTCAGAACTATTAAAATGGAGAAAATTTCTTCTCTTTCATTTTTTTTTTTTTTTTTTTTTTTTTAGACGGAGTGTTGCTCTGTCGCCCAGGCTGGAGTGCAGTGCCGTGATCTTGGCTCACTGCAAGCTCCGCCTCCCGGGTTCCCGCCATTCTCCTGACTCAGCCTCCCGAGTAGCTGGGACTACAGGCGCCTGCCACCAGGCCAGGCTAATTTTTTCTATTTTTAGTAGCGATGGGGTTTCACCCTGTTAGCCAGGATGGTCTCCATCTCCTGACCTCCTGATCCGCCAGCCTCGGCCTGGGATTACAGGCGTGAGCCACTGCGCCCGGCCCAATTCTTTGATATAATTTGAGGAGAACTGATACTAGTTCTTTAATTGTTTGATAGAATTCAACAATAAAGCAATCTGTCTTTTTGCTTGTTTGTTTGTTTTATGGGAGACTTTTTATTACTAATTCAAGTATTTATTAATATTAGTCTATTACTAATCTATTTCTTCATGATTCAATCTTGGTAAGTTGCATGTGTCCAAGAATTTATGCCTTCTTTTCCAGGTCTCTAATTTGTTAGCATATGGGTATTTATAATATTCTCTAATGGTCCTTGATATTTCTGTGGTATTATTTGTAATGACTTTTTTTTTGTCTCTGCCTCTATTTATTTTACTCTGCTCTCTTTTTTTAGCCTCTTAAAGTTTTGTAAAGTTTATCTCTTTAAAAACGAACTGTTTTTTGTTGATTGTTTTACAGTTTTTCAAACCTTTATTTTATTTCCTTCTGCTATAATCCTCATTACTTCCTTTCTTCTTGAGTTTGGTTTGTCTTGTTTCTCTAAATTCTTGCATTGCAAGTTGTTTATTTGAAATATTTATACTTTTATGTAGATGTTAATTTCTATAAATGTTCCTCTTAGCACTGATTTTGCTGGATCCTGTAAGTTTTGGTATGTTTCTATTATTACTTATTGCAAGAAATGTTTAAATTTCCTTATTAATTTCTTTCCTGATCCATTGTTTGTTCAGGAGCATGTTTAATTTCTGTGTGTTTGTAGAGTTTTCTAAATTTTCTTGTTATTGATTCCTAGGTTTTTTACACTGATTAGAATGGATACTTAACATGATTTAAATTTTTAAAAATTTGTTAAGACTTGTTTTGTGGACGCCATTATTATCTACCCTGGAAATATTCCACGTACTGTTGAGAAGAATTCGTATTCCCTAGCTGTTGGGCGAAATGTTCTGTAGATGTCTGTTAGGTACATTTGGTCTAGGGTATATTTTAACTTCACTGTTTCTTTGTTGAGGTTTTGTCTCAATCATCTGACCATTGCTGAAAATGGGATGTTAAAGTCCCCTACTATTACTGTATTGGAGTCTATCTCTCTCTTAAGTCTATTAATTTTGAAGGGGAGGGAATCCTCCCTAACTTATGCTATGAGGCCACTATTACCCTGATACTAAAACTAGACCAGAACACAACAAAAAATCCAAATTGCAAGCCAATATTCCTGATAAATACAAACGCAAAAATTATCAGCAAATACTTGCAAACTGAATTCAACAGCACATCAAAAGGATTATTCAGCACTTTGGCGGGTAGATCACTTGAGCTCATAAGTTCAAGACCAGCCTGGGCAACACAGCAAAACCCCATCTCTACTAAAAATAAAAAACTTAGCCAGGTGTGGTGGTACAAGCTACTTGGGAGGCTGAGGTAGGATTTTTCCCTTGAACCGGGGAAGTGCACTCCAGACTGCAAGAAAGAGTAAGACCCTGACTCAAAAAAAAAAAAAAAAGCAACAAAAGAAAAATTATTCAGCCTTTAAAAAAAGGAAATCAAGTCATTTGCAACAATGTGGGTGAACATAGAGGATATTATGATAAGTGAAATAAGCTAATCACACAGACACAGAAAGACAAATACTTCATGATCTCACCTGTATGTAGAATTGGAAACAGTTGAATTTGTGGAAGTAGAGTATAGAATAGTAGTTAACAGTGGCTTGGGAAAGGGGTGGATGAGAGAAGTAGAGATTTGAGTCAAAAGATACAAAGTCTCAGACCAGATAAATAAATTCCAGTAATTTATTGCATGGCATGGTGACTATAGTTAATAGTAATGTATTGCATATTTCAAAATTGCTAAAACAGTGGATTTTAAATGTTCTCATCACAAATAAATTATAAGTATGGGAGGTGACATATGTATTAATTAGTCTGAATTAATCATTTCACATTTGTACATGTATCAAAAAAATTTACCCTATATATATATATATATATACTAGTAATCATTTAAAATACATTTTTAAAAAGTAATAGAGTTAATATTTTTGATGACATTTAATTTGGAGTATGTATGGGATAGTGCACAATCCCTTGTTTATGGGATTACGTTTGTTTTTAGAGTGACCTTGTTTTAGTGAGTGACTTCTCAGTTCATATTTGACCATTATCAAACAGTATATGCAGAGTTAAATTTAATTAATGTTTTCATTAATCCTGAAATATTTGAAGGGTAATTTTGTATGATTTTAGACTTCCATAGTATGCCAGTATAATTTGGAAATGAGTGTGGTAACGGTATTTTAAAAAGTAATAGGTATACTTTTACCTTTTCAGAAAGAAAAACAATAGATACTTTACACTTTTATATCATTAAAATAATGTTTTGGAATAGGAACAGCTCCAGTCTCCATCTCCCAGCGCGAGCGACACAGAAGACCGGTGATTTCTGCATTTTCAACTGAGGTACTGGGGTCATCTCACTCAGGAGTGCCGGACAATCGGTGCTGGTCAGCTGCTGCAGCCTGACCAGCGAGAGCTGAAGCAAAGGCGAGGCATCACCTCACCTGGGAAGCGCAAGGGGGAAGGGAGTCCCTTTTCCTAGCCAGGGGAACTGAGACACACAACACCTGGAAAATCGGGTAACTCCCACCCCAATACTGCGCGGTAAGCACATCGGCACACCAGGAGAATATACCCCACACCTGGCCGGGAGGGTCACACGCCCAGGGAGCCTCCCTCCTTGCTAACACAGCAGTCTGCGGCAATCTAACCACAAGGCAGCAGGGAGGCTGGGGGAGGGGCGCCCGCCATCGCTGAGGCTTAAGTAGCTAAACAAAGCCGATGGGAAGCTCGAACTGGGTGGAGCTCACAGCAGCTCAAGGAAACCTGCCTGTCTCTGTAGACTCCGCCTCTGGGGACAGAGCACAACTAAAAAATAATAGGGGAAGCAGCAGAGGCCTGTGCAGACGTGAACGACTCTGTCTGACAGCTTTGAAGAGAGCAGTGGATCTCCCAACACAGAGGTTGAGATCTGAGAAGGGGCAGTCTGCCTGCTCAAGTGGGTCCCTGACCCCTGAGTAGCCTAACTGGGAGACATCCCCCACTAGGGGCAGTCTGACACCCCACACCTCACAGGGTGGAGTACACCCCTGAGAGGAAGCTTCCAAAGCAAGAATCAGACAGGTGCACTCGCTGTTCAGCAATATTCTATCTTCTGCAACCTCTGCTGCTGATACCCAGGCAAACAGGGTCTGGAGTGGACCTCAAGCAATCTCCAACAGACCTATAGCTGAGGGTCCTGACTGTCAGAAGGAAAACTATCAAACAGGAAGGACACCTATACCAAAACCCCATCAGTACGTCACCATCATCAAAGACCAGAGACAGATAAAACCACAAAGATGGGGAAAAAGCAGGGCAGAAAAGCTGGAAATTCAAAAAATAAGAGCGCATCTTCCCCTGCAAAGGAGCACAGCCCATCGCCAGCAACGGATCAAAGTTGGTCAGAGAATGACTTTGACGAGATGAGAGAAGAAGGCTTCAGTCCATCAAACTTCTCAGAGCTAAAGGAGGAATTACGTACCCAGCGCAAAGAAACTAAAAATCTTGAAAAAAGAGTGGAAGAATTGACAGCTAGACTAATTAATGCAGAGAAGGTCATAAACGAAATGACAGAGATGAAAACCATGACACGAGAAATACGTGACAAATGCACAAGCTTCAGTAACCGACTCGATCAACTGGAAGAAAGAGTATCAGCGATGGTGGATCAAATGAATGAAATGAAGCGAGAAGAGAAACCAAAAGAAAAAAGAAGAAAAAAATGAACAAAGCCTGCAAGAAGTATGGGATTATGTAAAAAGACCAAATCTACGTCTGATTGGGGTGCCTGAAAGTGAGGGCGAAAATGGAACCAAATTGGAAAACACTCTTCAGGATATCATCCAGGAGAACTTCCCCAACCTAGCAGGCCAGGCCAACATTCAAATTCAGGAAATACAGAGAACGCCACAAAGATACTCCTCCAGAAGAGCAACTCCAAGACACATAATTGCCAGATTCACCAAAGCTGAAATGAAGGAAAAAATCTTAAGGGCAGCCAGAGAGAAAGGTCGGGTTACCCACAAAGGGAAGCCCATCAGACTGACAGCAGATCTCTCGGCAGAAACTCTACAAGCCAGAAGAGAGTGGGGGCCAATATTCAAAGTTCTTAAAGAAAAGAATTTTAAACCCAGAATTTCATATCCAGCCAAACTAAGTTTCATAAGTGAAGGAGAAATAAAATTCTTTACAGATAAGCAAATGCTTAGAGATTTTGTCACCACCAGGCCTGCCTTACAAGAGACCCTGAAGGAAGCCCTAAACATGGAAAGGAACAACCGGTACCAGCCACTGCAAAAACATGCCAAAATGTAAAGACCATCGAGCCTAGGAAGAAACTGCATCAACTAATGAGCAAAATAACCAGTTAATATCATAATGGCAGGATCAAGATCACACATAACAATATTAACCTTAAATGTAAATGGACTAAATGCTCCAATTAAAAGACACAGACTGGCAAACTGGATAAAGAGTCAAGACCCATCAGTCTGCTGTCTTCAGGAGACCCATCTCACATGCAGAGACATACATAGGCTCAAAATAAAGGGATGGAGGAAGATCTACCAAGCAAATGGAGAACAAAAAAAAGCAGGGGTTGCAATCCTAGTCTCTGATAAAACAGACTTTAAACCATCAAAGATCAAAAGAGACAAAGAAGGCCATTACATAATGGTAAAGGGATCAATCCAACAGGAAGAGCTAACTATCCTAAATATATATGCACCTAATACAGGAGCACCCAGATTCATAAAGCAAGTCCTTAGAGACTTACAAAGAGACTTAGACTCCCATACAATAATAATGGGAGACTTCAACACTCCACTGTCAACATTAGACAGATCAACGAGACAGAAAGTTAACAAGGATATCCAGGAATTGAACTCATCTCTGCACCAAGCGGACCTAATAGACATCTATAGAACTCTCCACCCCAAGTCAACAGAATATACATTCTTCTCATCACCACATCGCACTTATTCCAAAATTGACCACATAATTGGAAGTAAAGCACTCCTCAGCAAATGTAAAAGAACAGAAATTATATCAAACTGTCTCTCAGACCACAGTGCAATCAAACTAGAACTCAGGACTAAGAAACTCAATCAAAACCACTCAACTACATGGAAACTGAACAACCTGCTCCTGAATGACTACTGGGTACATAACGAAATGAAAGCAGAAATAAAGATGTTCTTTGAAACCAATGAGAACAAAGATACAACATACCAGAATCTCTGGGACACATTTAAAGCAGTGTGTAGAGGGAAATTTATAGCACTAAATGCCCACAAGAGAAAGCTGGAAAGATCTAAAATTGACACTCTAACATCACAATTAAAAGAACCAGAGAGGCAAGAGCAAACACATTCAAAAGCTAGCAGAAGGCAAGAAATAACTAAGATCAGAGCAGAACTGAAGGAGATAGAGACACAAAAAACCCTCCAAAAAATCAATGAATCCAGGAGTTGGTTTTTTGAAAAGATCAACAAAATTGACAGACTGCTAGCAAGACTAATAAAGAAGAAAAGAGAGAGGAATCAAACAGACGCATTAAAAAATGATAAAGGGGATATCACCACCGACCCCACAGAAATACAAACTACCATCAGAGAATACTATAAACACCTCTACGCAAATCAACTAGAAAATCTAGAAGAAATAGATAAGTTCCTGGACACTTACACTCTCCCAAGACTAAACCAGGAAGAAGTTGAATCCCTGCATAGAGCAATAGCAGGCTCTGAAATTGAGGCAACAATTAATAGCCTACCCACCAAAAAAAGCCCAGAACCAGATGGATTCACAGCTGAATTCTACCAGAGGTACAAGGAGGAGCTGGTACCATTCCTTCTGAAACTATTCCAATCAATAGAAAAAGAGGGAATCCTCCCTAACTCATTTTATGAGGCCAACATCATCCTGATACCAAAGCCTGGCAGAGACACAACAAAAAAAGAGAATTTTAGACCAATCTCCCTGATGAACATCGATGCAAAAATCCTCAATAAAATACTGGCAAACCGGATTCAGCAGCACATCAAAAAGCTTATCCACCATGATCAAGTGGGCTTCATCCCTGGGATGCAAGGCTGGTTCAACATTCGCAAATCAATCAACGTAATCCAGCATATCAACAGAACCAAAGACAAGAACCACATGATTATCTCAATAGATGCAGAAAAGGCTTTTGACAAAATTCAACAGCCTTCATGCTAAAAACGCTCAACAAATTCGGTATTGATGGAACGTACCTCAAAATTATAAGAGCTATTTATAACAAACCCACAGCTAATATCATACTGAATGGGCAAAAACTGGAAAAATTCCCTTTGAAAACTGGCACAAGACAGGGATGCCCTCTCTCACCACTCCTATTCAACATAGTGTTGGAAGTTCTGGCTAGGGCAATCAGGCAAGAGAAAGAAATCAAGGGTATTCAGTTAGGAAAAGAAGAAGTCAAATTGTCCCTGTTTGCAGATGACATGATTGTATACTTAGAAAACCCCATTGTCTCAGCCCAAAACCTTCTTAAGCTGATAAGCAACTTCAGCAAAGTCTCAGGATACAAAATTAATGTGCAAAAATCACAAGCATTCTTATACACCAGTAACAGACAAGCAGAGAGCCAAATCAGGAATGAACTTCCATTCACAATTGCTTCAAAGAGAATAAAATACCTAGGAATCCAACTTACAAGGGATGTAAAGGACCTCTTCAAGGAGAACTACAAACCACTGCTCAGTGAAATCAAAGAGGACACTAACAAATGGAAGAACATACCATGCTCATGGACAGGAAGAATCAATATCGTAAAAATGGCCATACTGCCCAAGGTTATTTATAGATTCAATGCCATCCCCATCAAGCTACCAATGAGTTTCTTCACAGAATTGGAAAAAACTGCTTTAAAGTTCATATGGAACCAAAAAAGAGCCCGCATTGCCAAGACAATCCTAAGTCAAAAGGACAAAGCCGGAGGCGTCACGCTACCTGACTTCAAACTATACTACAAGTCTACAGTAACCAAAACAGCATGGTACTGGTACCAAAACAGAAATATAGACCAATGGAACAGAACACAGTCCTCAGAAATAATACCACACATCTACAGCCATCTTATCTTTGACAAACCTGACAAAAACAAGAAATGGGGAAAGGATTCCCTATTTAATAAATGGTGCTGGGAAAATTGGCTAGCCATAAGTAGAAAGCTGAAACTGGATCCTTTCCTTACTCCTTATACGAAGATTAATTCAAGATGGATTAGAGACTTAAATGTTAGACCTATTACCATAAAAACCCTAGAAGAAAATCTAGGTAGTACCATTCAGGTCATAGGCATGGGCAAGGACTTCATGTCTAAAACACCAAAAGCAACAGCAGCAAAAGCCAAAATTGACAAATGGGATCTAATTAAACTAAAGAGCTTCTGCACAGCAAAACAAACTACCATCAGAGTGAACAGGCAACCTACAGAATGGGAGAAAATTTTTGCAATCTACTCATCTGACAAAGGGTTAATTTCCAGAATCTACAAAGAACTCAAACAAATATACAAGAAAAAAACAAACAACCCCATCAAAAAGTGGGCAAAGGATATGAACAGACATTTCTCAAAAGAAGACATTCATACAGCCAACAGACACATGAAAAAATGCTCATCATCACTGGCCATCAGAGAAATGCAAATCAAAACCACAATGAGATACCATCTCACACCAGTTAGAATGGCAATCATTAAAAAATCAGGAAACAACAGGTGTTGGAGAGGTTGTGGAGAAATAGGAACACTTTTACACTGTTGGTGGGATTGTAAACTAGTTCAACCATTATGGAAAACAGTATGGCAATTCCTCAAGGATCTAGAACTAGATGTACCATATGACCCAGCCATCCCACTACTGGGTATATACCCAAAGGATTATAAATTATTCTACTACAAAGACACATGCACACGTACGTTTATTGCGGCACTATTCACAATAGCAAAGACTTGGAATCAACCCAAATGTCCATCAGTGACAGACTGGATTAAGAAAATGTGGCACATATACACCATGGAATACTATGCAGCCATAAAAAAGGATGAGCTTGTATCCTTTGTAGGGACATGGATGCAGCTGGAAACCATCATTCTCAGCAAACTATCACAAGAACAGAACCAAACACCGCATGTTCTCACTCATAGGTGGGAACTGAACAATGAGATCACTTGGACTCGGGAAGGGGAACATCACACACTGGGGCCTATCATGGGGAGGGGGGAGGGGGAGGGATTGCATTTGGGAGTTATACCTGATATAAATGATGAATTGATGGGTGCTGACGAGTTGATGGGTGCAGCACACCAACATGGCACAGATATACATATGTAACAAACCTGCATGTTATGCACATGTACCCTAGAACTTAAAGTATAATAAAAAAAAAATAAAAAAATAAAAAAATGCAAAATCCAAAAAAATAAAATAAAATAAAATAAAATAAAATAATGTTTAAATTATTATAACAATATTAATAGAAATTAAAGATAGTAGTTTGCCAGATTATATGTAAAATATGGAAAATATGAATAAGATACACATAAAGAACAAAACATACAAGAAAGTAATGTGAAGTCAATCATATAAGTTATGCCTGTAATTTTTCCTGAGGCCACATAAAATATTTTATGATTCAGGAAAAGCTAGTTCTTAAAATAAAATTCATTAATTATTCAACAACCTATCTATACACAAGGCCAGACTTGTCAAATCCCAAGGTCAGGCATACTCGAGGATTCGGGATATTGCTTTTTGTTTTGTATTTATACTGGATATGGGGCAGTGGATATTTAACTAATGGAGTCCAGATTGTTTGATAGGAATAAACTGATCTTGTCTTGACTTGCACTTACCACAACCATTTTTAGTTTATTAAATAATAAATCTTGTATTTAGTGTTTCATATAGATGTAAAGTACATTTTCATTTATTGAATTTTTAAATAATTTTATATTTCCCTGTCTTATAATTTTTTAGAGAAAAAAGTTTGCCAGTAACGTCACAAAAATGTTGATCAAACATGCTAAATATTGCATAATGGAGTACTTTATTTTCCTCTGTCATTTTTAATGCTCTTAATATTTAAGTATAGAATACTTGCTGTATACTTATTTATGCAAAATCACTTTTAATTTTATTTAAACAGCTATCTTGCTGCAACTCTCACAGTAGTATATGGTCACCAACATTTCAATTAAGTCACAGTTTGGTTACAGAAAAGGTTAAGACTCTTACCACTTAAATTCTCTCTAATGTCCCAGTGTAGTTATTAATTTATTGGCTACTATGTAACATTTTGAGTGTATTAAAATGCTGCATAGCACTTTCATATTTAGTGTGTGTCTTTTTAAAATAGATTGCTCTTTTGGATTTCAGAAAGATTCGCTTTAAATCCATTCAGATCCCAGGTGTTCATCAGTGATGTATGTCTCAGAGGGGAAAATATGTAAGATTACTTTAATCGTCATGAGCAATCCTTGAATAATTTGTGATATGCTGACAGAATGTAATAATGGCACATTTGCAAAATCATGCCTCCTCACCTGAGTCTTTTTCTCTCTTCTTTGCCAAGTTTATTTTTTCCTCTTAGTTTTTTTTTCTTCATTAAACTTTCTTTTAACTTAATGGAGGAATAACGATATCTACTTAAGATATGCTCAAAATAATGACTTCAATTACCCTACTCTTTGCTTTTCACCAGTTTATTATTTTTGGCTCACTGTGGAGTAATGCAGAGGAGTTTAAGACAGATCCTGAAATAGTATCTCTATTCACTTCAAGTTTTCCAGCTGTGACAGTGGAGATGTTTTTCACCCAAGTGAACCCTTTTTTTCTATCTTGTTGTTGAAGCCTTATGGGCCTTTCTATTTAGACTATTGCAATCTTAGTTCGTTCTGGATGCCCAACACGAGTCGCGTGCCACCTGCTGTAAAATTACTTAACTAGAAATGCTGTTGCAAACCAGCGGACTTCACAACTATGGAGTTAAATTGTATCAGTGTGCATACTGGCACTTTATAATTGAAGATGCTTATCTTGACCAACAATATTCTTCAAAATCCTGTTGTGACCCATTACCTCTTTCTGTGTTTAATCTTTCAACATTAACTTTTTAAAATTCAGATTATCTTTGTGTTTTCCTAATGTAAAAAGAAAACTGTAAAATTCGATAGACAAATTAAAAATGATATGAGGACTCAGAATTGCTACCAGTGAGTCTTGAGTCTTCGTCTAACACACGTTATCATGAGGAGAGAAGGTAGCCCTGGAAACCTTTTTGTAATACAAAGAAATACATTTATTTCTCCTTACTTGATATGGTGTACAATGTCCATTCTCACTTATAATTTCAGTATTTGTCTTTATAGAAGCAATGCTACCAACATTTTAATAGATATGAAAGCACATTGATAATACTTAACATTTGTGTAGCAATTAATGTTTTCAAAACTATGTAATGTTCAACCCATTTGTTTCCCAGAAACAATTTTAGGAAATACTGTTGTCATTATGTTGGAGGAATACTGACAAGTTTGTATTACTCCAGGACAGTAAATATTAATGACCTAATTTTGGGTGAAAAAAGTGTGAAGTTTTAGGATTTTTTTCATTAAAATTAATTATATTTAGTGTGGCTTTCTGGCTTTATTAAGGTATAATTGACAAAAATCATAAGTGTTTATGGTGAACAATGTGATATTTTGATATAGGTATAAATTGTGAAATGATTAACTCAAGCTAATTATTAAATCCACTAACTCACATACCATTTTTGTAGTGAGAGTATTTAAGATACACCCTCAGAGATTTTCAAGTATACACTACATTGTTAGTTACATTATTATTAACTATAGTCACATAATATGCTATACATCTTCAGACATTACTCATCTTGTGAAAACTTTTACCGTTTGACCAACGTTTTCCCCCTACCTCTACCAACCTCTAACAATCAGTGCTCTATACTCTGAATCTGTGATTTCAAGTGTTTTAGATTCCACATATAAGTGGGATCATGCAGTATTTGTGGTTCTGTGCCTGGTTTATTCTACTTAGTATAATACCTTCTAGGTTCACTGACATTGTTACAACTGACAGATTTCTTTCTTCTATAAGGCTGAATAGTATTCCACTGTGATGTATATATAATTTTTTTCTTTATTCATTCACCAGTCAATATACACTTAGGTTGATTCCACATCTCAGCAAATATGAATAATGTAGCAATGAATATGGGAGTGCAGATATTTCTTCAGCATACTGATTTTGATTCCTTTGTATATTTACCCAGAAGTGAGATTGCTAATTAGGTAGTTCTATTTTTAATTTTTGGAGAAACTTTCACATTTTCATAAATGCTGTACAAAACTACATTCCCCCGGCCATGTAAAAAGATTCCCTTTCTCTACATTCTCTTTAATACTTGTTATCTTTTGTCTTCTTGATAACAAACATTTAGCAGATTTGAGATAATGTCTCATTTTGCTTTTGATGTGCATTTCTCTAAGGATTAGTAGTGTTGAGCAATTTTTCTTATGCTGGTTGGACATTTGTGTATCTTCTTTTGAGAAATATCTATGGAAATCCTTTGCCCATCGTTTTAATTGGGTTGTTTTCTCCCTTTTAGTTTTGGAGTTCCTTTTGTAGTTTGAATAGTAATCCCTTATCAGAAAACATAAAGATTTCCACAAATTTGTTTTTAAACTACCATTCTATATTGAGAATAACAACACAATTCTCAATTAATTTAAATAACTCAGTATGAAAATAGAAAATGCGTGTTCATACGAAAAAAATTTAAAGTATAATAAATTTGGGTAAGTTTCCCCAAAATTCCTTCCTTCCTTCCTTCCTTCCTTCCTTCCTTCCTTCCTTCCTTCCATCTTTCTTTCCTTCCTTGCTCCCCCTTTTCATCTCAATTTTCTTTTCTTTTTCTTTCTTTTCTTTCTTTTTTCTTTTTCTTTTTCTTTCTTTTTTTTCGTTTTCTTTCTTTCTCTCTTTCTTATTTCATCCTTTCCTTCTTTCCTTTATCTCTCCCTCTTTGTCTCTTCTCTCTCCTTCCTTTTTTCTTCCTTCCTTTCTCCTTTCTTTCCTTCATTTTTTCCTTCCTTACTTCTTTCCTTCCTTCTTTTTACTTTCTTGTTTACTTTATTTCTGTTTTTTACATCAATGATGTACACACAATTCTGAAACAGCATTAACACACAACCACTGGGAAACTAATAAATTACTAAATGGATATAATTTCTGATATCTGATAAATTGTTATACATTGGAAAATGAGATAGAAGCAGAAGAAGTTTAAATGCTATTTAAATTCAGTAGTTTAGAAAAGACAAAAAATAGGATAATCACTTAACATACTGCTTAACACTCTTAGCAAAATATTAAAACTGTCTCCATTCAAAGAATTATCTATTATCAAGACTGCTTTAAAAATTACTTTTATTAGGCTATACAGATTAACAGCTTTAGTAACATTTCTAAATTTAATAATTCTGGTTATACAATCTTTAAAAACAGTCTTTAAAATTCAGTTTTTAAAACAGTTCTAAAAAGAACAAAGCTGGAGTACTCACACTTCCTGATTTCAAGATTTACTTCAAAGCTATAGTTACAAGACAGTGTGGCATGGGTAAGAAAATAGTTGCAAACTGTATCTTAATTTCTTCACTGTTCCTCCTAAAATTCCCAAGAAACAAGAATACTACCTGATGCAAACAATCTTTGGAAAAACAGAGCTATAGAACAACTTCTCAAATGCAAAATAACATCTAAAGCTGTGGAAATAGAAGATAACTTCTTCAGCTTGGTAGAGACCATCAACAAATACCCCTCAGCTGAGATCATACATAATGGCAAAATATCGAAAGCTTTCCCGCTAAGATCAGAAAGCAAACATGATGAATATTCTTGCCACTCCTGTTTAACATTGTACTGGAGGTTCTAGCCAGGGTAATTTGGCAAGAAAAATAAACAAAATTAAAATGCACCTGTATTGGAACAGATGAAGTAAACTATCACTTTTTATGAATGAAATAAACTAATATAAAGGAAATACATACTGGTTATTCTCAATATAGAATGGTAGTTTAAAAAGAAATTTGTGGAAATCTTTATGTTTTCTTTAGAATTATAAATTTCTGTTCTTTTATTTTAAATTTGATATTTTACACTATTGGTATATTTTGAAAGCTATACTTTTTTCACTTCGAATGGAGAACTCATGCAAAGATTTTAAATGTATATAGTAGATGGGCAACATTAACAGAACACTCTAAATTAAATATTTTAAATTGAAATGTTAGCAAATAATAAATTTTAATAATAGAGAACTCTAAAATTTAGTGTATTTTGTATTCTTTAGGACACCAGTAATAATCTTTTTAAATAAATTATTTTTTAAATTTCTGTAGAGTAAAATTACTTACTTCCATTATAGTTTTTAAATATAATATCAAGTTTATATTGACTATGCAAGCATTCAAAACTGAATGTTTTGAAATATGATTTCTCTGATTTTAAAATATAATCTCAACTTTGTACTGACTATGCAAGTATTTTTTTATTATTATTATACTTTAAGTTCTAGGGTACATGTGCATAACGTGTAGGTTTGTTACATATGTATACATGTGCCATGTTGGTGTGCTGCACCCATCAACTCGTCAGCACCCATCAATTCATCATTTATATCAGGTATAACTCCCCAATGCAATCCCTCCCCC
>NC_045434.1:47337843-47339139 GCF_002776525.5 Piliocolobus tephrosceles | reverse complement strand
ATATATATGATACTAAATTCCAGATTCTAGATTTCTGTTGGTTGCTTTTTGAAGCAGTAATATTGACTTTTGGACAAAAAAAAAAAAAAATGTTTTTCTCATTGAACAGATCAGGTTGAAGATTGTCTGTGAATAATGGAATCGTAAAGAATTTTAAATCTTGTTCAAGGAAATATTATTCTGGTGTTGTGACATATGATAACAGATATATCAGGCTTTTCTAGAGTTTGTCTTTCACAGATGCTAAGTTATAGAATACCTTTCACTGATATTATTGCTTATATTTTAAGTTCGACACACACAAATGCACGTGTATAGATCCATCCACACATACATGCACAATGTAAAATGTGCATAGTTTTCAAATATATACATCATTAAAAATGTATTTTGTGTTTCAATGACTTTTTTTTTTACTTTATGGAGTTAAATGGAGATTTTATTCTTCTTGACATGCAGTCTCTTGAAACTTATCTCTCAGACTTTCTCTGAACTCCTTAAAACATGATATCAAGAAAAGTACATAATACATTGAGTTTATTGTGAAATGTATAAAACAAGGAGATGGAATCACCTTTGTCATTCAGAAGATACACTTTTTTATGCAGCCAAATAACACATTGATTTTTCTGACAGTATTTAATAACATGACTAAATTATATATTGATATTTTAATCAACCTAAATCTTAATGTAGATAATTTATTCATGTGTTAGTTGTTTAGTTTTCTAAATTTTTAAAGTATATTTCCCAGCTTCTAAAAATAAAGTTATGAAGGAATTCTTAAAAATTTGGATATTACCAATATAAGCATAAATTTTATCGATGTTATATTTAAGGGGGACTTGGTTAAACATTCTAAAACGTTTTTCCTGTTGAGATTGGATACAAAAAAAGACCTAGAATATGAAATGAACCAGCATTTCTGTTGGCATTTTGTAAATGCATAAAAAATAATAGTTAGATCTTGTATGACATAAAATAGCCTATCAAAAGAAAGTAACTGATGGGTGAGAATAGACTATGTTATATGAAAAAAAGAGTGGAACTTTATGCATTGGCCTGTAAATATGAGAAATTCTAGAGACATGATAAAATCTTTCCGATACATTAAATTAAATCATATAAAGGGAAGACTAGACGTCAAAGACACAGGGGTCAAAATGAAGAGCAATTCACAAAAACTACATGATTATTTCAGAGGACTTCATACAAAAATTTGGCTACAGAGATTTTCAAAAAGAGAATTTTTTATTTTATTTTATTTTATTTTATTTTATTTTATTTTATTTTATT
>NC_045434.1:47267910-47337833 GCF_002776525.5 Piliocolobus tephrosceles | reverse complement strand
TTTTATTTTATTTTATTTTATTTTATTTTATTTTATTTTATTTTATTTTATTTTATTTTATTTTATGAGTTGTTCTGCTCTGTTGCCTGGGCTGGAGTACAGTGGCACAATCATAGCTCACAGCAGCCTTGGAATCCTGTACTCAAGCAATCCTCATGCTTCAGCCTCCCTGAGTTGCTGAGATTACAGGCTTGAGACATTGCACATGACTTATGAGAAAAATCCTTCTAAAAAATTATGAAGTTGTTCATGCAGTAAGAATCTGGAATGTTGCTGAAGGATTCAAGTGCTGGTGTGTAGAGTAGATTTTACAGCATCAGAGCTCACCGAATGTCGGCAAACTTTTGATTCAACAAGACAGCACCACAGACATGAGAGATATTTCAGTAGAAACCTGATATTTGCATTTAATTTTTTCCGATTCCATAAACTTGGGAGATTCAATAGATGGAATCCTAACAATTTTACTTCTTTATTGAAAACAAACTAAACATAAAATCTACTACCAAAAATCTCCTGCTTCTTACAATAAAACAATATGCAACTATCTTACCTATAACAACATTTCAGTCAAGGGTATGCCGCATATAAGACGGTGTTCCCAAAAGATTACAATGAAGCTAAATATATCCTGTCACCTAGTGTCACTGTAACTGTCATAATGTCCTAGTGCAATGCATTACTCACACATTTGTAGTGATACTTGTATAAACAAACCCACTCATGTCAGTTGTATAGAAGTGTAGTACATACAATATATACATTACATAGTACTGATAATCATAATAAATGGCTATGTTACAGGTTTATGTATGTATTGAACTACACTTTTTGTCATTATCTTAGAGTGTACTCCTTCTACTTACAAAAAATTTAAAAAAAAAACTGTAAAACAGCCTCAGGTAGGTTCTTCAGGAGGTATTCTTGAAGGAGTCATTATTATCATGGGACATGACAGCTCCATGTGTTTTACTGTCCCTGAATACCATCCAGTGGGACAAGATGCCTTCCATTGGTAATATTGATTATCTTGACCCTGTATAGGCCTAGCCTAATGTGAGTGTTTGTGTCTTCACTTTTAACAAAAAGTTTAAAAAATAAAAAATATTTAAAATTAATAGTAGGAAAAAGCTTACAGTATAAAGGTACAAAGAACAAAAGCATTTTTGTACAGCTATAAAATGTGTTTGTGTTTTAAGCTAAAAGTTATTACAAGAGTCCAACAATTTTTAAAAATTAAAGAGCTTATAAAGTAAAAATCTTGCAGTAAACTAAGGTTAATTTACTGTTGAAGAAAGAACATTTTTATATAAATGTAGTATAGCTTAAGCGTATAGTGTTTATGAAGCCTACAGAAGTATACAATAATGTCGTACGCCTTCACATTCACTCACCACTTACTTACTCACTGACTCGCCCAGAGCAACTTCTAGTTCCACAAACACTATTCATTGGTAAGTGCCTTATGTATGTGTACTATTTTTTATCTTTTATTCTCTGTTTTTACTATACCTTTTCTATAGTAAAAATATAGAAGATACACAAATACCATTGTATTCCATTTGGCCACAGCATCAGTACAGTAACATTCCGTGTAGGTTTGTAGCCTAAAAGCCGTAGGCTAGACCATATAGCATATGTATGTAGCAGGCTGTAGCATCTAGGTTTCTGTAAGTGCCGTCTCTGAAGTTCACACAACAACAAAATTACCTAACAACACATTTCTCAGAGGTTATCTCCATTGTTAGGCAATGTATGACTATACTGTTTCCCAATTTGTTTTTTACTATTTTAGTTATTAACATTTCAAGAAAACTACAACCTCAACTTTTCTTTTCTTACTTTATCTGAAGTTATATTAAAATAAAACTTTAAGCACCTCCCATATACTCCAATATTGATTTATGATATGGTCCCTAGGGTCAAATAGATCGAATTTGAATTAGTTTTACTATTTACTAGTTTTGTGTTCATAGAGAAAATATTATTCTATCAAAATCTTCAGTCTTTTCAACCTTAAAACAGATCTATTAATAATTATATCAGAATAGTGTCACATGGAATAAATGAGACCCTGCATCAATGACTATTGTAATTTAGAGTAAGCTCCTTTGTGCACAACTAAGTGGTAAAGTTGACCATGAAGTCAGACCTACAGCTGAAAGAGTGAAGTAAACACTGAGAAGACTCATAATTAAATTCAACCAAAATGTCAATTTATAGTGTGTATGATTTTTTCTTTTTTTTTTTTTTTGGCTATGTTCCACTATCTGACTCATATTGATAATTGATAATCAACACATACTTTCATTCTTAGTTATTTTTAATTGGCTTTTGTGGTGTATTATCTAGTACATACATTTGTTTATAGCTAAAAGAATAACAGATCAAATTTTAATCAGGTATTTCTGAAATAATGAATACCATTTTATGGCATAGTGCTTTATTTCATGAATGCCTTGCTAAAAAGATTCCCAGCAAGTATCTTGCCCCATTTTTGAAGGAAAATATCACAGTGTATTCCTTTTATTTAATTATACCTTGTCAAACTAGGTGATTTCAGGATAGGTATTATATAATATGACAAAGTGTTTCAAAGTAGATTTCATTGATATTATAAGTAAAAAAAAATGTAATTTTCTTTTGGAGAATAGAACTTTTTTTCTAGAAATCATTGGTGGCATGTGTGACTTTAAAGTATTATTAAAATAGTATTTTGTGTAGGTTGATTGACTCTAAAATTATTCATTTATTCATCTGCAAGATATAGTTGAATCAAAACAATTGCTAATGCCTCAGATATTTCTAGGCTTTATATTAATAAGTTGAGTCTTCAATTATAGCTTGTAATTCAAATTAAAAACTCTTGCCTCAGGTTTAGAAGAAAAACCATATGGAATAGCAAAACAAAGGTAGTTGAATTACTTCTAAATATTTATTTATTGCAGCAGGATTTTTTTTTCTAATAACTGGACATTTAGTATTAAGAATACTAACTAATGAGGAAAACAAACCAAAGACAGAGAATATATTTAGTCAGAAAGATAGGCATATAATTTTTAGATACTGGAAGGAAATCAACAATATACATCAAATGAAAAATAACTAGCGGAAAACAAATGTCTTGTCATTTACGAATTTTTGCATATTGTCCTTTACACAAAGGAGAAGTAAATGTTGGAAACATCAAAATTACAGTTTAGTTCATCATGTGCATAGCTTAGAAGTTTTAAACATTGACTTATAAAACAGTTGCCTACCATTTCACTTCTCTACTTAGTCAATCTTGGATGCCCCTTTCCTTTCATAATTTTCATTTACATACAAGGCTAGTATCAGCCACTAGGTTGAAAATAGCTACAGAACAGTGTTTAGTGTTTAGATATTTAAGTTCTTTTAATTCTGTTTGCAAATGTTTACTAATGATTGAAAAACTCTAAAATTAAGTTGATAATACAAAGACATTAGTTCAAGTTGTGGAAAGTTGAAGTAACTTTTGTTAATGACTACCTAATGTACTATGAGTTAGATTTGGTTGATAATAAAAATAATGATGAATAAAATTCTCAGGGGATATTAAGGGTTAGAGAATATTTTAATGTATTCAATTTTATTTCATCAAATTGAAAGATAGAATTCATTAACATTAAAATGAATAAATGATATACATGAAATTATCTATTTACTAAGTCTACAAGTCACCTAATAGTTTGCTGCTATTGTCATTGTTGTTGTTTCAAAAATATATAATGGTGATGAGAGCAGTTGTTGGTACACCTTAGAGACCAGTAACTAGACCAATGTAATATCAGGATAGCGGTAGGCTGTATTGTAGCTTTTGCCCACTGCTCTGGAGTGTCCTAGTCCTGGCCAGGAGGTTGCGGGAAGCAGGTAGCTGGGCAAGCAACTAGGTACCATTATTGATGGTAATTGTCATGGTCCAGGACATATGGGAAGTACAGTCACCCAGTCAGCCAGGTGTGTACCTGGCTATGAAGTGTAAATAGTTGGTCTAGTTGTCTTTTATTGCAACAAAATGCAGAGATTGAATAGTTGTCACAATAAGTGGGTGTCTTTCTCTGTGAAGTCATATGTAATCACCTAATGAGAGCAGCATTAAAGAGTGATCAAATGAATATTTTCTAAAACTCAGCTAATTATTTAAGAATGCTTACACTGGTATAACAAAAGACTTATGCTTCATAAGCCTTTATATATTTGGCTGTATCTGGTTATTTTGTGATAAAGTTTATTTTAGTTAAAAAATGAAAGTAGATGCCTGAATTTTTATGTTTATATTATTTTGCTTGACAAGTTTTCTTGTATACTCACAAATTTAGCCATGTGCAGGCTCCTAATTCATTTTTCTATTACTTGTTTAAAAGGGAGCTACTCTCAGGGTATAGCAAGCTGTGTGTGTGTGTGTGTGTGTATGTGTGGGGTGTGTGTGTGTGTATGTGTGTGTATATATATATACACGTATATATGTGTGTGTGTGTGTATATAGTTCTCATTTGTATTATTATACACACACACACAATTACATAAATAGTAATATGGAAATAGTGGAAGAAAAAATTGTGGGATTTTTCTGTTGTTCTTACTGGATACCAGCCATGAAGTAAAGTGTGGATTCATCCACACATCATGTCAGGTACACACAAGTTTCAATTTTCTCCTTTTTAATATTTTTTTAAAAAGTAAAAGAAGCACTTACAAGTAGGAATGAAAGAACAGCAATCCCTTAATGTTAGTTGTCAAAAAGAATGAAAAATTAGGTGATGGAGAGTAGATAAATTTCACTTCTCCATATAAACAAAGTTTACAAAGATCCATCTAAGAAATACAGTGCTTCCCTGATTGGTTACATTTGCTCCTAGGATCTCGCTTAGTTTTTCTATTTATCAAAGAAAGCAGAAAGGAATGTCAGTAAAAGTTACTTTTTTTTGTTTTTTCTTTTTTTTGTTTTTTTTTTGAGATGGAATTTTGCTCTTGTTGCCCAGGCTGGAGTGCAGTGGCACGACCTCAGCTCACCACAGCCTCCACCTCCCAGGTTCAAACAATTCCCCTGCCTCAGTCTCCCAAGTAGCTGGGACTACAGGCATGCAGCACCACACCCAGCTAATTTTTCTTTCTTTTTTCTTTCTTTTTTTTTTAGTAGAGACGGAGTTTCTTCATGTTGGTCAGTTGATCAGCCTGGTCTCGAACTCCTAACCTCAGGTAATCCACCCGCCTCAGCGTCCCAGAGTGCTGGGATTACAGGCATGAGCCACCATGCCCGGCCAGTAAAAGTTACTTTTTAGTGACAATTGGAAAATGGTGGCTGATTTTTTTGTCAATTAAATATTTTGTCGACTTTGATCTACTTTCTCAGTTACTATACAGATAAATATTTTCACTATTTTGTATATTTAGGGCTTCCAAGGCAGATTTTAGTAAAAATGTTATTTATTAAGTGAAAAAAAAAAGTGAGCTACAATGAGAAAAATAAAGTCCAGGGAACGAACAATATTGGCCTAAATGGGAAAAGTCAATTATGAATCTACCTTTGAGATTGCAAGTTCTCATTTGTATTATTATGAGATAACTTGCTAAAATTGTAACTAGGGCAAATGAAATATATTTTTCTTTGGAATAACTATTGTAAAATTTTTAAAAGGCAATAAAAATTTTAAAAAACACTAAATGAATATAAAACTAAATGAAATTTAGCCCTTTTTCTGTCTCTGTATTATAATATTGTTTCCAAAGGTAAATGTGACAAGGTTCCCCTTCATTACATGGATGGAACTTCTGTATATGAACTTTATCAGAAAGACAACAGTAATCTGGCATTGAGTACTACCTGCATTGCAGTCATATGCAACTGCCATTTCATTCAACCTTTACAGTAACTCAGAGATGTTAAAATTGGCCCTGTTTTACTGATACAAGTGAGATATGAGTGATTAAACCTTTTAATTTTAATGTTTAGTTTTATGTTATAAAATCTTATGGGTACATAGTAGGTATATATATTTATGGGGTACATGAGATGTTTTGATACAAGCATGTAATGTGAAACAAACACATCATGAGGAATGGGGTATCCATCCCCTCAAGCATTTATTCTTTGAGTCACAAACAATCCAATTACACTCTTTAAGTTATTTTTAAAGTACAATTACTATTGACTATAGTTATTCTATTATGCTATAGAATAGTAGGTATTATTAATTCTTTCTAACTAAATACAGGAGTTAACACAGCTAGGAACACAGAGACTTTAAAACCAGATCTATTTTAAAATAAGATTTTAAGCAGTGTATCACAGAAATGCCCTCCTGGATGGCAGAGAGGAAATGTGTAATTCATGGAAGGTGAATTTCCAACACAATATTTGTTTGCTTCCAGTAACACTTTTAACTGTATTTTCGTAGCTTGATATCTTTTCTTTCCTACCCCCATGTGAGCTGCTGTAGGAATAATATAAACACAATTTAGCATTGATCATTTCCTGACCTTAAACTAAATTATTTAGATTTTTCTTCATTTATTTCCGACATTTCAAAGTCAACCTGACATTTAATTAATACAATCTGACACCTACCTTTCTCAAATGTTAGCCAACAGGTTCTACTACCCCAGCAGACCTTTAATTCCAGTTATACTAATCTGCTTATTTGTTCTCAACCTCTTCTTTACTCTTCATGTGTCCCTTTGTTCATTCTACCTTTCCTTTACCCTGGATCACATTTACTCAGCCATATATATTTATTAAAATTATTCTAGAACTCAAAGGCAAATTGAATCCCACAGCCTCAAAGAAAACTTTCTAGATTCTCATAACAAATTGTTTTTACAACTGAATAATTCTGAAGTGTAATAATAAAATCTCATTTATCTTGTGTCCATTTATTTACCCCCATACCTCCTCACCCCAAAAAGAAGAGTGGCAAACAAACTTCAAATTTTTTTTTTTCTTTTTTTAGCTTTTATTGTAGGTTCAGTGGTACATGTGCAGGATTTTTAGATGGGTAGATTGTGTGTCACAGGTGTTCGGTGTACAGGTTATTTATTTTCCCACGTAATAAGCATAGTACCTGATAGGTAGTTTTGTGATCCTCTCCCTCCTCTCACCCTCCACCCTCCAAGTGCACATATGTCCACGTGTACTCAATATTTAACTCCCACTCACAAGTGAGAACATGTAGTATTGGGTTTTCTGTTTCTGCACTATTTTGCTTGGGATAATGACTTTCAGCTCTACCCACGTGGCTGCAAAGAATAAGATCTTGTTCTTTTTTGTGGCTGCATAATATTCCATGGTGTATATGTGCCACATTATTATTATTTTTTAATCCAGCCTACCACTGATGGGCATTTAGGTTGACTCCATGTCTTTACTATTGTGAATAGTGCTGTGATGAACATATGCACATGCAAGTGTCTTTATGGTAGACTGATTTATATTCCTTTGGATATATAACCAAAAATGGGATTAATATGTGGAATAGCAAATCTGTTTTTAAATTCTTTGAGAAATCATCACACTGCTTTCCACAAAGACTGGACTGTGACAGTTATTACTCAACTATTTGACATGTTGAATCTGGTAAATATATCATGGATTTAAAGTTGAATTTAAAGTTCTTATTCATATATTAATATAAAGTTCTTATTAAAAGACATTATATAGTGCATTAGCTCTATGGAAAATATGCAATATGATATATGTGGTAAATATGCTATATTTATTCTATTTCCATAAATACTTTATTTCAAAATGAAACACTTCATTTCAATAATGAAAGTGATAATTTAAACTGTTTCCTAGCTATGTAAGAAGTTGGCCAAACCAATTAGTTTAACAAAAGCTTAGCTTTGACACTATTTTATCCAAACTAATAATTGCCTTCAGTACTGGTTTCCAAGCTGTGCTCCTGGTAGTCCTTGGAATTCTGTGAAGCTCTTTTAAAGGCCACCATAGCCCTATTCTCTTTCTACTTGATCAAACTACTGTTATCTGAATTGTTAAAATAATGTGTCATAGTAAGATTGTCATTCAAAATTATGATTTTTTTTGTAAAACCTAAATAAAATATCTTATTTGAAATGTATTTGTTAAAGTCAACCATGAGAGTATAAATAGTCCATTACTTCATATCTTTGCCTCTCATTATAATAATATATTAAATTTTAAAAAGCTGACTAAAATTGTTTCTAGAAATCATCTTTGGATAAATATAAATAATGCAGGAGACCAGAGGTTTATATCAAAACTTTTAAAATGTTTTTTGTTGTTGTTACACATGTAATTCACCATAGGATAGTTTTAGGGCAGCAACTATTTCTATGCTATAACTCTTTGTTTAGGACTCTTAGAAAGTATGAACATTTGTTTCTTATGAAAAAAAGATGAGAATAACATCGTAAATTCCTGTATACATAAAATAGCTCTTTTTAAAATAACAGTTATAAAAGCTATGCTATTAATATAACTAGAATATATAATGGGATTATTTTATCATGAAATTATAAATATTAAAAAACAAGATATATGATTAATCATGGTTAAAATTTTTTTCTATTTACTTTTATTCATTAAGTTTAATCAATGATAATTTATATTAACCTGATTTTTCAAATGAAAATGCTAACTTCTAACATATTTTGCTATCGACTAACAAATACAAATGATGATTAAAGCCCACTGATTCAGAAGTGAACTACAGTTTACACTTTAGTCATATGAATTGATATGTTATGTGAAACTGCCTTTTAGCAAATCCATTTTCAAGCAGGTTGCTAGTTAAATTTTTAAGAGAGGTTTGATATAAAAGTGTAAGAAAGAAACAACAGACTGGCTTAGTAGATATCATCGTGAAAAAATACTGCAAGACAAAAATATATTTAGCAGAGATTTGAAAACTATATGAGGTAGAAGTTGACATTCAGACCAGATTGAATTTTAGTAAAACTATTATTTGTTTTGAAAAAAAAAAACACAGACCAGAAATCTGGATTTGATACTGTACTGGCACTTAGACCAGAATTTTATAAACACTACAATACAAGATTATCTTCAGGAAGTTTTCATGCTTTCTTCCTGAACATAGATTAAGTCCTTACAAATGAAGAACAAATACTATTCTGAAATAAACAAAGAAGTAGGGTCAAATTTGATAAAATGAATTGATAAGACAATGAATGAAGTTTTGCCATTAAGAATTCTGGTAAGACCTTTTTATATATAGAAATGCCATAGGTAAACTGCAGGTTTGAATATAGAAAAGTGTTATACTAGTCAATTGACTTGAATCTGTGTTAAAAATTATTAAGATGCCTATCCATGCTTTCAACTCATATTGACAAGGCTTACACTTGATGTAAAGAAAATTAATTCTTATATACCAGAGTAGTTATACTAGTAATTCTGAAGCAAAATTATTTGACTGAATGATAATTGGTTACAAGTAAAAAGACATAATTCAATTAAATCAATTTTGACTTAATAAAAATAAGGTACACTATATACTTGACATACAGAGTTTGTATGGATAAATTATGGATCAAGAGATTTATTTAATATGTTCTATTCCTTACCTCTGAGGAAAATATCACATATAGTAGCATTTTTTAAAAAAACTGGACATACTGCATAATATATTAATATTAGATGTATTTTAAATATAAAATTAATATTTTCATATGTATAATAAAAAGTTTGTTTCATATTTTCATGAGGATGGCAAAGGTAAACCATTAGAACTTTGTATTATAAGATTATTATCTGTGGTAATAAACTAATTAAGGTCATCGAAGATGTTTTAGAATTTCATAGTTATTTACTTTCAAATAATTATTATGGGAGTAGATTTTGCAAATGATAATACTGTTCTAGTAAAATATTAAAATGACTATTGCCTGTGGTAATTATTGTGGATGGTGATTAAATTGTGTTTGAAGTGGTATTGTTTGCAAATATGTAGTTTATGATATAACCAATAGAAAGATACATTAATTAGAATTACTAAGAGCAGTTTCATATTTATTATAAACTTCAAATAAAATATTGAGAAAAAGTTTACTTTTCTGTTCTGATTATTTTATAGTTAGTAAAAGGGATCTGCAGAAATAGTGGATTTCTTTCAAACATGAAATGTCTAACAAAGACATTTTAAAATATTTATTTTACAGCCATAAAAATAAAATATTTTTAGATCTTCTGACATATGCCTTGCCATGCTTCTGTGTGTAAGAACATTTTCTCCTCTTGTTAAACACATGTAAACAAATATTTAAAAGTAAAATCAATGAAAATCATTTGTATAATTTCTAATTTATGACTGTGTATGCAGAGGAAATTATTCTAATTCCTGTCTCAGAAAATTACAAATGATGGACTAGAAAATAAAGCAGACCATTTACACTGGCAAAGAAACAGAATGCGTCTTCTAAATACATATCAGCAAGTATTTTCATTTTGGATACTGAAATACTATGATAGAAACAGAGGGGAGGAAGAAAGATGGCCAAATAGAGGCCTCCACCAGTAAGGATTTTGACAGCTATCTACACAAAATAGCACCTTCATAAGAACCAAAAATCAGGTGAGCAATCACAATACCTGGTTTTAACTTCACACTGCTGGACATGGCACTGAAAAGGGTAGGAAAAACAGTCTTGAAGAACTTACATCACAACTTCCTCATCCTCTAGCAGTGGCCCAGTAGCAGGCAGAGAGAATCTGTGCACTTGGGAGACAAAGATTTCAGCAATTGCAGGAACTCAGTGCTATTATCATGGGGCAAAATTCAGAGGGAGCCCATAGAGGGAGCCCATTGAGGGAGCATTTATGCCAGCTCTAACCAGGGAGGATCGACCTATCCCAGAAGTTGGAAATTAAGTTTTGGCAAACCTCGCTGCCGTGAGCTACAGTGCTCTGGGATTCTAAATAAGCTTGAAAGGCTATCTAGGCCACAAGGACTGCAACTCCTAGACAACTCATAGTGTTATACTGGGAGTGGAGCCGGTGAACCTGTGGGGCATGTGACCCAGTGAGACGTGAGCAGTGACAGTTAAAAAAGGGCTTGCACCACTCCTCCCCCAACCCTGGCAAATCAGAACACAGCTCTGAAAGATATCCCTTCCTTCTGCTTGAGGAGAGGAGAAGGAAGAGTAAAGAGGACTTTGTTCTGCAACTTGGATATCACCTCAGCCACGGTAGTATAAGGGTACAGGGCAGAGTTATGAGGACCCCATTTCAGGTTCTAGCTCCCAAACTTTGTTTCTAGATACATTCTTTAGCCGGAAGGGGTCATAGCTGCCTTGAAAGGAAGGACTCAGTCTTGGCAGGATTTATCACCTGACTGAAGAGCCCCTGGGTCTTGAATAATCAGCAGTTGTAAGTAGGTAGTACAAACCATGGGCCTTGGGTGAGACTCAGGTGTGCAGGCTTCATGCGTGACCCAGCATATTCACAGCTGTGGTGACTATTAGGAAAGAACTCCTCTTCTTGAGAAAATAAGAGGGAAGAATAAAGGGGTCTTTGTCCTACAGCTTAGGTGCCAGCTTGACCACAGTGAGAAATAATACTAAGTGGGCACTTGGGGCCCCCTATGCCAGGCCTTGGCTCTTGGACAGCATTTCTGAACCTACTCTGGGCCAGAGACTAGCCCACTGCTCTGAAGCGTGAATATGTCACTGGGTCACATATACCACAAGTTTACTGGCTCCAAGGCCAGTGTGGCACTAGAACTTGCCTAGGAGTTGCAGTCCTTGTGGTCTAGACAGCCTTTCAAGTTAAATTAGAACCCCCAGAGCACTGTAGCTCATGGCAGTGAGGTTTGCTAAAACTTAAGTTCCAGCTGCTGGGATAGGTGAGTCCTCGCTCTTAGGGCTGGCATAAATGCTCCCTCCATGGACACTGGTTGAGTTTTGCCCAATGATAGCAGGCCTAGCAACATTCACCACAACCTGAGTGAAGAGATCTTAGGCCCTAATAAACATCAGCAGTACCTTGGCAGTACTCCACATGGGCCTGAAGTGGTGGTAGACACAAGTAGAGACTTCACTGCCTGAGGAAATGGGAGGAAAGATTTGGAAGAACTTTGCCTTGTGATTTTGATGTCAGCTTAGCTGCAGTGAAATAGCACATCATGTGGTTTTCTTGGGTTTCTGACTTCAGGTACTGGCACCCAGAGAGCATCTCTGGATTTGTCCAGGACCCCAAGTAACACGCTGCCATGAGGCAAGGATATAACGACTTCTGAATAGCTTTTACTCCCAGCTGATCATACAGCTCTAGGGTCTTCAACAAACATAGCTGGTAGCCAAACAGTGGTTACAATGGGCTTTGGGTGAGACCCTGTACTTTACTGACCTCAGGTTTGACCCAGCACAGTCCTAGTGGTGGTGGTCACAGGGGTAATTTTGTCACCCCACAGCCAGCTGCAGGCAGGTTGGCACAGAGAGAGAGAGTTTCCATTTTGGAGGAGAAAGTAAGGGAATAGAACAAGAGCCTCTGCCTGGTTATCCAGAGAATTCTTCCAGGTTGTATCCAAGACCACCAAGGAAGTACCTCTACAAGACTGCAAGAATTACAAAATTAATGGGCTTGAGGTGCCCTCTACTGCAGATATAGTTGCAGTGACCAAAAACTTAGATCACAACACACAAGTCCCTTCAAATATCTGCAAAGCCTTCCTAAGAAGGATGGGTACAAACAAGCCAAGACTGTGAAGACTACAATAAATGCCTAACTTTTCAATGCCCAGTCACTGTCAAACATCCACAACCATGAACACCATCCAGGAAAAGATAATCTTATCAAATGAACTAAATAAGACACAAGGGACCAGTCCCAGAAAACAGAGATATGTTACCTTTCAAATAGATAATTCAAAATAGCTGTTTTGAGGAAACACAAAGAAATTCAAGAAAACACAGAGGAAGAATTGAAAATTTTATCTGATAAACTTAACAAAGAGATTTAAATAATTAGAAAGAATCAAGCAGAAATTCTGGAGTTGAGAAAGGTGATGAATGTACAGGGTCTCTTCATAGGAGAACTGATCAAACAGGAGACAGAATTAGTAAATTTAAAGACAATCTCTATGAACATATACAATCAGGGGAGACAAAAAAAAAAAAAAAAAAAGCAAGAAACAATGAAGTACACCTACAGGATTTAAAAACATAGCCTTAAAAGGGCAAATGTAATAACTATTAGCCTTAAAGTGGAACTGGAGAAAGAAACGGGGGTAGAAAGATTATTCAAAGGGATAATAACAGAAAACTTCCCAAAACTAGAGAAAAATATCAGTATTCAAGTATGAGAAGATTATAGAACACCAAGCAGATTTAACCCAAATAAGACTATGTTAAGGCATTTAATAATCAAACTCCCAAAAGTCAAAGATAAAGAAAGGATCCTAAAAGCAGCAAAAGGAAAGAAAATAAAAGAAAAGAAAAAATAAATAACATAGAATGGAGTTCCAGTACTTCTGGCAGGAGACTTTTCAGTGGAAACTTTATAGGCCAGAAGAGAGTGACATGACATATTTAAAGTGCTGAAGGAAAAAATAATACATTTGGCTTATAATAGAATATCTGGCAAAAATTTCTTCGAACGTGAAGGAGAAATGAAGACTTTCACAGACAAACAAAAGCTGAGGGATTTCATAAACACCAGGCCTGTCCTACAAAACAATGCTTAAGGGAGTTGTTCAGTCTGAAAGAAAAGATGGAGCAATAAGAAATCATCTAAAGGTAAAAAAGTCATGGGTAATAGTAAGTGCAGATAAAAATACAGAAAATGATAATACAGTAATTGTGGTATTCAAATCTCTCATATTTTGAGTAGAAAGATGAAAGATAAACCAATCAAAAACATTAACTATTAATAGAACAACTTTTTAAGACAGTACGATAAGACATAAAAAGAAACAACAAAATGCTAAAATGCAGGGAGATGAGTTTAAAATATGGAGTTTTTGTTTTCATTTTACTTGTTTATTTATGCAATCAGTGTTGACTAGTCATCAGTTTGAATAATGGGTTATAAAATATTATTTGCAAGCCTCCTGGTGACCTCAAATTACAAAAAAATACAATGGATACAAAAAATAATATAAATTAATTAAAACATAACACCTGAAAAAAAATTACCTTTACTAAAAGGAAGACAGGAAGGAAGAAAATAAGAGAGAGAAAGAAGAACAGAAAACAACCAGAAAGCAAAGAACAAAATAAGAAGAGCAAGTCCTTACTTATCAAAAGTAACACTGAATTTAAATGCATTGAACCCTCCAATCAAAAGACATAGAGTGGGTGACTAAATGAACAACAACAAAAAATAAGAGCCATTGATTTGTTGCCTGAAGAAACACACTTCACCTATAAAAACACACAGACTGAAAATAAAGGGATGGAAAAAAGATATTCTGTGCAATTAGAAACCAAAAAGGAGCAGGAATAACTATGCTTATAACAATGTAGATGTCAAGATAAAAACTATGAAGGCTATTATATAATGATAAAGGGGTCAATACAACAAGATGATATAACAATTGTAAATGTATATACAACCAACACTTGGAACACCCAGACATATAAAGCAAATATCATTAGAGCTAAAAAGAGAGATACACCCCAATAAAATAATATTTGGAGACTTCAGCATCCCACTTTCAGTATTGGACACATCATATGGACAGAAAATCATCGGACTTAATGTGCACCGTAGGCCAAATGGACTTAGTAGATATTTACAGAATATTTCATCAAATGGCTACAGAATAAACATTCTTCTCCTCATTACATAGCTAATTTTCAATGATAGGTGATATGTTAAACCATAAAGCAAGTCTTAAAAATATTCAAAAATATTGAAATAACGTGAAGTATCTTCTTTGACCACAATGGAATAAAACTAGAAATTAACAACAAGAAAAATTTTGGAAACTATAAAACACTAGAAAATTAAATGATATGAACCTGAATGATAGTGGGTCAATGAACAGATTAAGAAGAATTTTTTTTAATTGTTGAAAAAAAATTATAATGAAAACACTATGTACCAAAATATATGGGATACCACAAAAGCAGTAGAAAGAGGGAAGTTTATAAGTGTCTACATAAAAAAAAGAAAAGAAAAATCCTAATAACCAACCTAACCTTCATCTGAAAGAACCAGAAAAGCAAGAGCAAACCAAATGCCAAGTTAGCAGAACAAAAGAAATAATAAAGAACAAAGCAGACATAAATAACATTGAAACAAACAAACAAACAAAAAGATCAGCTAATTGAAAACTTGTCTTTTTAAGAAGAAAATAGAGAGAGAGAGAGAGAGAGAGAGAGAGACCCGAATAAATAACATAAGAGATGAAAACAGAGACACTAGTGCTGTTAGGGCAAAATTTCAAGTGATCACTAGAGGCTACAATAAATTGGCATACAGTGCTCATATTAGTCTCTAAAGAGAAAATGAATAAATTCCTCAACACATAGAAGTGAACTGTGAAGAAATCCAAACTTGAACCAAGCAATGACAAGTAACAAGATCAGATCCATAATAAAATGACTCCAGCAAATAAAAGTCAAGAACCCAATGGTTTCACTGCTGAATTTTATCCAATATTTAAATAACATATACAATCCTACACAAACTATACTAAAAAATAGAGGAAGAAGGAATAATTTCAAACCCATTCTATGAGGCCAGTATTACCCTGATATCAAAACTAGACAAAGACACATAAAACAAAAAAATTACAGGCCAATATCTCCGTTGAACATTTATGTAAAAATCCTTAACAAAATACTAGCAAACAAAATTCGACAATACATTAAAAGATCCTTCATCATGATCAAGTTGGAATTATCCCAAGGATGCAAAGATGGTTCAACATAGGCATATCAATCAGTGTGATGTATCAACAGAATAAATGACAGAAAACAATATGATCATTTTAATTGATGTTGAAAAATTATTTTGATAAAATTCAATGTCCTGTCATGATAAAAACTCTAAAACAACTGGATAGAGAATGAACATATCTCAGCATAATAAAAACCATACCTGACAGACCCAAAGCTAGTATCATTCTAAATGAAGAAAACCTGAAAGGCTTTCTTCTAAGATTTGAAATATGACGAGGATGTCCACTTTCATCACTGTTATTCAACATAACACTGAAAGTTCTAGAGAGAGCAATCAGGCAAGAGAAAGAAATAAAGGGCAACCCAATTGAAAAGGAAAAATGTCAAAGTATCCTTGTTTTCAGATTATATGATTGTATACTTGGAAAAAACTAAATAATCCAGGAAAAAAACTATTAGAACTGATAAAAAAATTCAGTAAGGTTGAAGGATACAAAATCAACATGCAAAGTCAGTAGCATTTCTATATGCCAACAGAAAACAATCTGAGAAGGAAATCAAGAAAGTAATAGCATTTATAATAGCTGAAAATCCAATTAAATACCTAGAGATTAACTTAATCAAAGAAGTTAAAGATTCCTACAGTGAAAACTATGAAACATTGGTGAGAGAAATTAAAGTAAATGCCAAAAAAAAAAAAAAAAATGGAGAGGTATTCTACATTCATGGATTGAAAGAATCAACATTGTCAAAAATGTCCGTACCACTCAAGCAATCTATAGATTCACTTTAATCTCTATCAGAATACCAATGACATTCTTCAATAAAGTAGAAATAACATTGTAAATTTTATATGGAACCATAGAAGACCCAGAATAACCAAAGTTATACTGGGAAAAAACAACAAAACTGTAGGAATCACATTACCTGACTTCAAATTACACTACAGAGCTATAGTAACCAAAACAGCATGGTACTGGCATAAAAACAGACACATAGACCAATGCAACAGACTACAATACCCAGAAACAAATCCATACATCTACGATAAACTCATTTTAGACAATGGTGTCAGGAATACACAATGGGAAAAGTACAGCATCTTCAATAAATGACCCCGGAAAAAAATTGATATCTAAATGCAGAAGAATGAAACTAAATCCCTATTTCTCACCATATCCAAAAGTCTAATTAAAATAGTTTAAAGAGTTAAATCTAAGATCTCAAACTATGAACGTAAAATAAAACATTGAGTAAAGTCTTCATTACACTGGAGAGAGCAAGGATTTCTGGAGTAATATACCACATGCACAGGTAGCCAAAGCAAAAATGGACAAATTGAATCACATCAAGTTAAAAAAGCTTCTACACAGCAAAGGATACAGTCAACAAAGCGAAGAGACAACCCACAGAATGGGAGTATTTCCAACTACCCAAATGACAAGAGATTAATAACCAGAATATATGAGGAGCTCAAACACCTATATTAGAAAAAATCTTGTAATCTGATTTAAACTGGGCAAAATATCTGAATAGACACTTCTCAAATGACATACAAATGACAAACAGGTGTATGAAAAGGTGCTCATCATCATTTATCATCAGATAAATGCCAATCAAAACTACCATGAGAGAGCATCTCACTCCAGTTAAAATGGCTTTTATCCAAGAAAACAGACAGTAAAAAATGCTGTTGTGGACGTTGGGAGTAGGGAACCCTCATACACTGTTGGTGGGAATGCAAATTAATACAACCGCTATGGAGAACAATTTGCAGATTCCTCACAAAACAAAAAAATAGAGCTATCATACTATCTTGCCACCCCACTGGTTGGTATATATGCAGTAGAAAAGAAATCAATATATCAAAAGTCTGTACGCATTTCCACGTTTATTGTAACACTCTTCACAATAGCTAAAATTTAGAAGTGACCTAAGTTTCCACCAACAGATGAATGGATAAAGAAAATGTGATACATATATACAATGGAGTACTTCTCATCATAAAAAAGATTGAAATCCTGTCATTTGCGACAACATGGATGGAATGGAAGTCATTATGTTAGGTAAAATAAAGCAAGCACAGAAACACAAACTGCTCATTCTCATTTATTTGTGGGACCTAAAATGAAAACAATTGAGCTCGTGGACAATGAGAGGAATATGGTGGTTTACAATGGCTGGGAAATGTAGTATGGGGTCAGGGGATGTGGACATGGGTAAGGGGTACTAAAAAAAAAAAAAAAAAAAAAAACAGAAAGAAAGAATAAGATCTACTATTTGACAGCACAATAAAGTGAATACAGTCAATAATACTATCATATACTTTTAAATAACTAAGAGTACAATTAGATTGTTAGTAATATAAAGAATAATTGCTTTGAGATATTGGATACCCTGTTTACCCTAATATAATTATTACACATTGTATGCCTGTATCAAAATATCCCATGTACCCTATAAAAATATATACCTACTATGCACCAACAAAAATTAAAAGTAAAATTAAAAATATATATAACAGAAATTCTAGAACAACATGTAAAAATCTATGTGCATTATAAAGCTGATGTATCAAATTACTAAAGAAGAGATAGTCTTCTTAATAAATGATATTGGGATAAGTGCATAAATGTCTGGAAAAATATGAAATGTGATTCATCCCTCATGTCACAAAAAATGAAGGAGTAAACTCCAAATGTGTTTATCAGCAATCTTAAGAGAAAAATAAGTTTATAAAAATACTAAAAATAATGATTGGCTAATTCTTCTATAATCTGGGAAAAGACCTTGTAACTATGTTGGTAAATTCAGATGTAATAAAAGAAACTATTGATATGTTTGATTATATAATTATAAAAGAAAACTTTTGCAAAGCAAAAACAGCACAAGTAATTTCAAAGACAAATGACAGATTACAAGAAAATATTTCTGACTTTTTGCACGGGTAAGGCCTAATATCCATAATATTGAAATAATTTTTAAACATGAAGGGGTAAAAATAATAAATATCATGTAGCAATATCAACAAAAGTTACAAACAATTCTAACAAATAATATAAGACTGACTCAAACATATGAAAAGACTTTCTACTTTATTAATAAGATAAATGCAAATTAACACTGCCTAAAATACTACTTGCTACTCATTAGATTGGCAAAAGTGAAAATCTTGACAGTGCACTGTTTAATGTAGTCGAAGGAAAAGAAATAATCTCATTTAAAGTTTGTGGAAATGCAAAATAGTATAACTTCTGTGGAAGGCAATTTAATATGACTTACCATATCTGCATAGGTAATGTATTAGTCTTCTGGGACACCATCTCGCAATATCACAGAGTGGGTAGCTTCATCAACAAAACATTCTTCTATTACTGTTCTGTAAGCTACAAGTCCAAGATCAAGGTGTCCTCAGTTTAGTTTCTCTGAGTCCTCTCTTTTTTGGCTAGAAGGTGGCCATGTTCTCACTGTGTCCTCAAGTGGTCTTTTCTCTCTGTGTGTACACTTTTTGTGTCACTGTGTGCCCCACTCTAAGGGCCCCATGTTAATTTTATCACCTCTTTAAAGGCCCTAATATAGTCATATTCTGAGGTACCTAGGGTTGTGCTCTAACATATAAACTTTGGGGAGTCACAATTTAGTCCATAAGAGGTAGACAGCTACTTTTCAACCCAACTACTCCACTTCCAATAATTTACCCTGGAAAACATCTCTAGTAATGAAAATTAGATATGGACAAGGTAGTCATTGAAGAATCATTTATAAGTAATCATAAAATATGTAAAACTATCTAAATGTCCAGGTATAGAAGATCACTAGAATTATTGTAGTATATTAAGTGTGGAGTTCAGCCTGGCTATGGAAAAGAAGAAAGAAGATCTCTGTGAATGATTTGGAGTAAGTTTTAGCAGACATTGTTAAGTCCAAAATGCAAGAGCATGTACAGTGTACTAAATATTATGTCAAAAAAAGGAGAAATATATAGTTATATATATAAACATCCACACATACACACACACACTTACATAAATATACACATACGTTCACACACCCATCCATACATACCTTTATGACCATTACAAAATGAAACACAGGAAGGAAAAATCAGAAAACAATGAAGTCGAATATCTACAAAGGTTGAAAATAAGAAGGTGAACGATATATGAGAGAGAGTAACAATTTTTTGGGTTAAACTTTTTCAATGTTTTGACTTTTAAATCATGTCATACACATTTTTAAAGGAAAATTAAATCAACTAGAATGAGAAGGAAACAAAAATAAGCTAGAACAAAGCATTGTAATTGTATTTCAAAAAAATTGCTACATTGAAAACAGTAAGAGACAGAGGAGAAAAATAAAGAAAAAGGAATGAAGAAAAAGTACTTTATGAATAAAATATTTAACTATATGCCTTCAGTCTTATGTAATCAGGAGATGACAAATACATCTCTAATTTGTGTGTATATATATGTATATATATTTGTATTTATATGAAAAAAACAGATCTGAAAATATTTCAGATGTCTTATCAAATTGATCTAACAAGTAAATGTGTTGATTTTGTCTAAAGTTGGGTCTTTACTGAGAAAAAAGTGATATACACATATTAAATAGAGGAAAGCAACAAGAACTCCATGGGGATAGACTGAACTTGGTGGTTTAGGAATGAACTCATGATTCTAAAGTATCCATATATATGTGTACATGCATTTATAGTTATTCATGCGTCTCTATGCACATATGTATGTATGTTTATGGACATATGTATAAAACCATATGCACACATTTTCTTCCACTATCTGGTAAAAAGCCTAGATGATAAGACACTCCAGTAAGAATAGGAACATATGCTTAGATCTTAGTTTCTAATATCTTTTATTTTTCTTTGTTTGAGAGGAAGTCTTGCACTTGTCACCCAGACTGGAGTGCAATTGTGCGATCTCAGCGAACTGAAACCTCTGCTACGCGTTCAAGCAATTCTCCTGCTTCGGCTTCCTGAGTGGCTGTGACTACAGGCATGTACCACCACAACAGCCTAATTTCTATATTTTTAGTAGGGACGGCGTTTCACCCTGTTGACCAGGATGGCTTCGAAGTCCTGACCTCAGGCGATCCTCCCGCCTCAGCCTTCCAATGTGCTAGGATTACAGGCATGAGCCACCGTGCGCGGCCTTAATATCATTTTTTAAAAAGAAACCAGTGCTCCACAAAGAGTGGCAGTTCCCAGTCAGAGTAGGGTAGAGACAAAATAAACTTGAAATATGTCCAAAAGTAAGAAAATACTAAAAGAAATGGCATTACCTATCATAAGGATAGTAGCTCGTCCTAAAGTATAGACATGGGACAGTTTGAGCATGAAAATAAAGACAGCAATCAATTGCAAACACTTGAGTAAAAAAGAATTCTTAAATCTTCAGCAATCCTAAATACATACATGCATAAATGAGACAGGAGTACTATTTCTTACCTTGGAATGCTGAGTGCTTCTTGTTAAATGCAGATTAAGTGGTGCTATTTAAATATTAGTTTGGTGCAAAAGTAATTGCGGGTTTGCTATTCATAATCCTTTTTGCAAATTAAAAGCTGGTGCAAGAGAGAAGTATAGTCACCAACGGTTGAAAACTTGGGGAGGGAAGTTCTGAGCAAAAAAAAAAAAAAAAGAGAGAGAGAGGGAGACATTTGCATGATCTTAAAGTGTGTTTCCACAGATTACAGGGAAAATACCAGTAATTACAAAATAAAAACAAGCAACTGAAATTAATATCACTGATGAACAACAGACAGACATCACATGCTTCATGAAGTGATGTTCTGAAAAGTACACAACATCTCTTTTATAGTAATCTGGCTGGAAATATATAAACTTGTTTAAATCATCAGATTGTATCAAACAAAATCAAATTGAAGATTTGTTTTTATTATTAAATAAGGGGAGGTGGATTGGGAGAACTATAATGCTTGAAAATGTCATTGTCGATAAAATGGCCTTGGAAATACTTAAGGTTAAAATACACTAGAGATGCATGACAACTTAATGTCATATGTAATCTAAACTGGGCATTGCACTGGAGGGGAGAAAAAGTTATTCATGGACCAGCTAACAAAATTAGAATGTAATGGCAGATTTAAGTATTATAACAATAGTAAACATACTGAAGTTAATAACTATTCTGTAATTATGCAACTGAATGTCTTTATTCTTAGGAAATACATATGAAAATATTTAGAGATACAGAAACATGTTACCTGTGACTGATTCTCAAAGGATAAAGAGAAATAAGAGACACACACTTGGATAGAAAAGAAGAGTGAGAGACCGTAAGTGTTAACTTAGCAACAGGTCCAAATGTTAACATTGGGTAAATCTGAGTAAGAGGACACAGGGTCTCTTTGAATTATTTACTTTTGCCATTTTTTTTTTTTGTATATTAAACATTATTTTCAAATAGCCTTTTAAAATATGCTTTAGGCAAGGTGTGGTGGCTCATGTCTGTAATCCCAGCACTTTGGGAGGCCGAGGTAGGCGGATCACTTGAGGCCAGGAGTTTGAGACCAACCTGGCCAACGTAGTGAAAATCCGTCTCTACTGAAAGTACAAAATTAACTAGGTGTGGTGGCAGGTGCCTGAAATCCCAGCTACGCGGGAGGCTGAGGCAGTACAATCGCTTGCACCTGGGAGGCAGAGGTTGCAGTGAGCTGAGATTGCGCCATTGAACTCCAGCCTGGGAGACAGAGTGAGATTTGGTCTAAAAAACAAACAAAATAAAGCTTTCTTAGACATAGGATTATGAGGAAATATGCTCTTGTCTGTGATACTAAAAGAGAAAATAGATCCACAGCCACATTTTAATTCATTTATAGTATTCGAGAATTTTAAAAATAAGGATTTTGGATCCCTCCTGACCTTACATTCAATCTATTTCCTACTTGATTATCTATGTTGTTAATTAATTCAGATACCTTATCTGAATTTTGTTGTGTTTTAATTATACCTCAAGTCTTTCTAAGAGAAAATAAAACCAGGATTCTCTTTCTTTTCTCTCATTCATTTAACAATTCTGTATATGTGACAATTTTGTGCCTCTAATGATTTTATATTAAGAATTAAATTTATTGTCTGTTCAATTATATCTTTAAAAAAGCTGAATTTTCTTTTTTAGATTTTTTACAAATTATATTGGATGCCACCTGTCTAACATAGGATGTGTCATAGACTCCTATTTCATTGTAATTATTTTATTTTATTTTTTATTTTATTTTATTTTGAGACAGAGTTTCACTCTTGTAACCCAGGCTGGAGTGCAGTGGCACGATCTCAGCTCACTGACACCTCTGCCTACTGGGCACAAATGATTTTCCTGCCTCAGCCTCCCAGGTAGCTGGGATTACAGGCACTTGCCAACACACTGGGCTATTTTCATGTATTTTTAGTAGAGATGGGGTTTCACCATGTTGTCCCAGCTGGCCTCAAACTCATGGGCTCATGTGACCCACCCACTTGGCCTCCCAAAATGCTGGGATTAAAAGTATTAGCCACTGCGCCCAGCCCATAGACTCTATTATTTTTGTATATTTTCTATTGTACAATTTTGTCATTACAATTGTCTGATTTTGTAAAATTGAAATTCAAGTTTTATAGGAATTTGCAAAAAATATGGGATTATAAGAACAAATGGAATTTCAATTAAACAGAATATTGTGAAAACCAGTGTCTTAATTTTTCATTCAAATAAATAACATTAATATTGCTAATATATTGAATTTTATTTTATGCATTCAAAATTATAAATCATGTTTTTTATTTTGAAAGATGATCTCTAGATCAATTTTATAAAAATTTGAATTACGCTTATCTGAATTTTTTGTATGCTCTTGAGATAATTCTTTAGTAGAAGTGATCACTAAATTGGCCTTGAAATAATTAATGGAGTTTAATTTTCCTTAGCACTTTATTTTACTTACAAAAGTCTGATTAAGTGTTTAAGAATAAAATAAATCAAGTGGATCGTTGAGTCTTTTATAATTCCTATGAATTGTCCACCTGTGGACTGCCAGCTCTATAATAAATAGTTTCTCCCAATTTTTAAAACATAAAATTATTACCATCCAGGAAATGCCAATGCAATAAAAATAAAATTTAAATTATTTTAGTGTCTTAAATGTCCCTTCAATTAAAACTCTAGAATTAATAGTTGGCAAAATCATAGGCACTGAAAATTACAGTATATAACAGTAGAAATTAGTGTTTAATGCACTAGTGGCTGAGGTTTTACATAAAAACCTTGTGAAGGTATATTGCTTTCATACACACACACACACACACACACAAACTTATGAAAACATTTTCATCTTTGTCATTTACTGAATGATTGTGTCTTCTTCAAATTCATATGTTGAATCCCTAACCCCGAGTGAGATAGTATTGGGAGATGGGGGCTTTAGGAGGTGGTTAGAGTTAGATAAGATCATGGGGGTGGGACCCCCATAATGGGACTGGTGGCTCACTAAGTGGAAGAGATATCTCTTCCTCTTCCTCTCTCTCTCCCCTGCCCCCCCAAGACCTTCCCCTTGCTCAGTGCACCTGGTGAGAAAAGGAAATGTGAGGATATAGCAAGAAGTTGTACATCTGCAAGGCAGGAAGAGCCTTCACCAGGCCCTGAATGGAGTGACACATTGATTAGAATTCCAGCCTCCAAAATTGTGAGAAATAAATCTCTGCTGTTTAAGTCACCCAGTCTATGGTATTTTGTGATGGCAGCCCTAGCTAAGACAGCCTTCCAAAAAAAGTCAGGAAAATATTTTGCCTTAAGTTAAAATAGCAATTTAATGTAATATTTTGATCCTCTTTATCAAATGTGATACATAAACAATTTCTTAAAAAGATATTTTAGTGAAAACTTTGCTATATATATAATATGTATATATAATATATATACAGCTAAGTATATATACTGCAATAAATGCTAACCAAGGGAATTGATTCACATGGTGATTAATTCTAAGAGGAATATGAGAGGTGATAGTTAACTAGAGAATAGTTCTGAGAAGAGGACCTTTTTTCCTGTTTTTCGTTTGTTTGTTTGTTTGTTTGTTTGTGACAAGGTCTCGCTGCGTCACCTAGGCTGGAGTGAACAAGGCTTACTGCAGCCTCAACCTCGAGTTCAAGTGATTCTCCCACTTCAGCCTCCTGAATAGCTGGAGTCACAGGCTCCAGCCACAGGTCACCGTGTCTGGCTAATTTTTTTGTTTTTTAAATTTTTGATAAAGACTGGATTTCACCATTAACATGGATTTCATCAACATGGTGAAAGCATGGTGCAATGCTGATCTCCATTTGCTGGTCTCAAGAAATCCTCCTCCCTCAGCCTCCCAAAATGTTGGGACTACAGGCATGAGCCACTGAGCCCAGCCGACAGTTATCTTGAAGGTTGCTCAGGAAAGGACTCTATTAATCAACTGTAATATTTAAACACAAGCTTCACTGATGAAAAGTAGGAAGCCATATGACCACCTGGGGAAAAGATATTACAGTAAATGGGAGAACACCAAGTGCAAAAGCCCTGAAGAGTTTCTGCTACCTATATTTCCAGAGATTTTCAAGTATTTTAATACTGTACTGGCTTTTATTGTTTTATTGAGAAATGGAAATAACACTTGTTAAGCAATGCTAGGCTTAAATTCAATTACTTTGCCTAGACCTCATATCTGTGTGAGGTAATGACATTTTTATTCTCATTAAAGATGACTCCTTGGTTACTGTGCCAGGATCACAGAGATAGCAAGCAGTAGACCAGCAACAGGATTCCAGCTCTGCCTTGTGCCAAGGCTCACCGCATGGCCTCCTCTCTCTGCCACAGACTGCCCTCCACAGATTACCTACTGTGAAATTTTATAGACAACTCTTACATTTTAGGTAAATAAACGTGTTCATTTCATTCTTTGAATTTTAGTAAGTGCTTTGACATAATTTGAGATATTCTAGAGCATCGAGAAAATATAAAGCTCTTCCTAGCAATCACAGTCGTATCAGGCATATGTGCTACATGTTATGCATTAAGGTAAAATAGTTCAATAAATTGTTTTGATGAAGGTGGCTATAAACATTACATTGGTATTTTAGACCTGAAATTATTTTCAAAATAACATGACTTTTGTGTTTTGATGAAAATATGATAAATGTCCAATTGCATAATTCTTCCTTCAGTTAAATATATTTCAAAAAAATTACATACATGATCTTTGATTCTCACAAAAATCCAAAAATCCTTTGAGATCGACAGGGTAAACATTCAAGTCCAAGTTTATGAACAGATAGTGGCCTTTTGTGCTTCCTTTTTACCACCCAAGAATGTAAGAATGTAAATGTAGATGCAGAAAAATGACTGTAAGAATCCTACACCTTGTAACATTCCAGATTTAGCTTTTGTATCAACCCTTATCTATTTCAGTTATTAAGAAAAGTTCTTTCTTCTTTCAGGTTCAGAAGAGAAGTGGACTACCGAGTAGATCCTTTCCAACTTCTCAGATTTAAAAAAGAAGATAAGGTAGATAATTTGTTTTCATCCTCTTTGTAAAGAAGCAGCATCTGAGCATCAAATACATGCAGTACTTTCTCCGGTGAAGCTTATCTTTATTTAACTTATTCAAGTTCTGCATTTTCTGCTTGATACTCTGAGAGATGTCTCTGTGAGTTCCTAAGCTTTCAGTATATTTTAAAGGAGCTCATGTTCCAATGAAGATGATAATAATTCTATCTAGATATTTAATGTATAAAGATGGTCTAAAAGTTCTTATCTGTTAAAAGTTCTTATCTGTTAAATGAGTTATAAAAAATATAACTCAATTGTGAGAAATAAATCTATTTTAAACTACAAAGTACTTAATTTTCTAAGTGTGCATTGATTTTTATGACACATCCTTTTTTTGTAATCAATTTATTTCACCTTTAACATTTTTTGCTAGACATTTGAAGGTATGAAAAGAAAATGTGCTTTATTAACTACAATTTCATCATGTTTATACTATGAATATAAGATTTAGACAACATTTTTATCAATACCAAGTAAGAAACCTCCTCAGAACTTAATGGATTAAAACAAAATAGTTTATTCTAATGAATGTATGGCCTCAGCAGGGCTCAGTTAGGACAGGCTTGACCCAGGGGACATTTGGGCTGTGCAGACTGGTGTGTTCTACTGTATGTTCTGGATTAGTGGGCAGCTGGGGCAGCTCTGCTTCACATGCCTGTCTTAATCCTTAGATCAGCAAGCTGCACAGGTTGTGTTTCTTCGTGGAAAGCTGAAACATGTAAGAGTTGATGCCTCCTTTTGCTTTGCCCATATGCCATCTCCAAAGAAAGTCATATGACCAAGCCCTATGTCAGGGGGTTGGTGACAACACATCCATTATGAGGCCGTAGCAAAGACATGGATGCAAGGACAGGTGAGCAGTCAGGGCCAGTCATTCAATCTACAAGAAAAATGTTCGATTATGCATATATATATATATATATATATATATATATATTCCTAATAAAAAAATTAAAACAGAATAATACATTTGAATTCATCAGGAAATGTAAGTTCAGCGGATATAATTAGACTCTATTAACCATTTATGCTACAGAATATTTCTGATTTGATATTTCTGAAATAGATAAAAATCTAATATAATGGTATTTTGTTTATTAGTAGTAATTATGGTTTTTCTGTTGGAATTTGCCATTTGATATTGGAATACATTCTTAAATAAATGTGATTATGTCATACATCATTTTAATGTGCATTTCTTGCTTCATGGTTTTTTGCTAATGACTTATTACTATTACTTACTGTTTACTTCATGTTCACTTTAGACTAAGGAAATAAGGTCAGACAAAAAGCAAGTTTGAGTGATTTTCTTATCGGAGTTTAAAATCAGTTGTAAAGCAGCAGACACACCTCACAACATCAACATCACATTTGGCCCAGGAACTACTAAAGAACCTACAGTGCAGCGGTGCTTCAGGAAGTTTTGCAAAGGAGACAAGAGCCTTGAAGATGAGGAACGTTGTGGCCAGTCGTTGGAAGTTAACAAGGACAAATTGAGAGCAGTAATCAAAGGTGATCCTCTTACAACTATACAAAATTGCCTAAGAAATAAATGTCGGTCATTCTACGGTCATTTGGCATTTGAAGTACATTGGAAAGGTGAAAAAGCTTGATAAATGGGCGCCTAATGAGCTGAGTAAAAAAAGAAAAGAAAAGAAAAGAAAAGAAAAAATATCATTTTATAGTGTCATCTTCTCTTATTCTATACAACAACAATGAACCATTTCTCTATCAAATTGTGATGCACGATGAAAAGTGGACTTTATATGACAACCAACAATGACCAGGTTAATAGTTGGACTCAGAAGAAGCTCTAAAGCACTTCCCAAAGCCAAACTTGCACTGAAAAAAAAGGTCATGGTCACTGTTTGGTGGTCTGTTGCTGGTCTAGTCCACTACAGCTTTCTGAATCCTGGTGAAACCATCTGAGAAGTACGCTCAGCAAATTGATGACATGCTCCACAAACTGCAAGTCTAGGTCAACAGAAGGGGCCTAAGTCTTCTACACAACAACGCCTGATTGCACATTGCACAACCAATACTTCAAAAGTTGAATGAATTGAGCTAAGAAGTTTTGCCTTATCTGCCATATTCACCTGACTGCTCACGAACCAGCTACCACTTCTTCAAGCATCTCAACTTTTTTCAGGGAAAATACTTCCACAACCAACATGATGCAGAAAATGCTTTCCAAAGGTTTGTTGAATCCCAAAGCATGAATTTTATATAAATTTCAATAAATTTATTTCTCATTGGCAAAAAAAGTGTTGATTATAGTATTTTCTGTTTTGATTAATAAAGATTTGCCTCAGCCTAGTGATAATTATGTAAAATTCAGGATCCAAATCTGCAATTACTTTTGTACCAGCCTAAATGTTTCTCAGCAAATAAATACTAAATAAAAATTACATGCCATAAACTCTTCCTGATTTTAAGATTAACAACTTTTTTAAAAGCGTACTATATACTAAGTACTGCGTAAACACTTTTTTTTGGAAACTAAATTGGTACGGTTTGTCTGTGTCCCCACCCAAATCTCATCTTGAATTCCACATGTTGTGAGAAGGACCTGGTGAGAGGTAATTGAATCATGGACGCAGGTCTTTCCTGTGCTGTTATTGTGTTACTGAGTCTCTTTTTTTTTATTTTTTTATTTTTTTCTTTTTTGAGACGGAGTCTCACTCTGTACCCAGGCTAGAGTGCAGTGGTGGCATCTCAGCTCACTGCAAGCCCTGACTCCCGGGTTCACGGCATTCTCCTGCCTCAGCCTCCTGAGTAGCTGGGACTACAGGCGCCCGCCGCCACGCCTGGCTAATTTTTGGTATTTTTAGTAGAGACGGGGTTCCACCGTGTTAGCCAGGATGGTCTCAATCTTCTGATCTTGTGATCCACCTGCCTCGGCCTCCCAAAGTGCTGGGATTACAGGCGTGAGTCACCATGCCCGGCTTATGTGTTGTTATTGTGATAGTGAATAAGTCTCATGAGAGCTGATTGTTCTATAAAGGAATTTCCTTGCATAAGCTCTCTCTCTCTCTTTTTTCTTTTTTGCCTGCCACTTTCCACATAAGATGTGGCTTACTCCTCCTTGCCTTCTGACATGATTATGAGGCTTCCTCAGCCATGTGGAAGTGTTAAGTCCAATTAAACCTCTTTATTATATAAATTGCCAAGTCTTGGGTATGCCTTTATAAACAACCTGAAAACAAAGGTCCAGGCTGAGGTGGCCTCAGATGGAGATGAGGAACTTCTTGGGAACTGGAGCAAAGACGGCTCTTGTTGTGTTTTAGCAAAGAGACTGGCAGCATTTTACCCCTGCCCTAGAGATTTGTGGAACTTTGAACTTGAGAGAGATGATTTAGGGTATCTGGAGGAAAAAACTTCTAAGCAGCTTCAAGAGTTGACTTGGGAGCTGTTAAAATTATTCAGTTTTATAAGGGAAGCAGAGGATAAAAGTTCAGAATATTTGCAGCCTGACAATGTGGTAGAAAAAAAAAATCACATTTTCTGAGAAGAAATTGAAGCCAGCTGCTGCAGAAATTTGCATAAGTAAGAAGGAGCCAAATGTTAATCCCCAAGACAATGGGGAAAATGGGCATGCCAGAGGTCTTCATGGCAGCCCCTTCCATCACAGGCCCAGAAGCCTAGGAGAAAATGATTTTGTTAGCCAGGCTCAGGGTCCCTGTGCTGTGTACAGTCTAGGAACTTGGTGCCCTGTGTCCCAGCCACTCCAGCTGTGACTAAAAGGGACCATGGTACAGTCTGGGCTGTTGCTTCAGAGGGTGGAAACCCAAAGCCTTGGCAGCTTCCAAGTGTTGTTGAGCCTGCAAGTGCACAGAAGTCAAGAATTGAGGCCTGGGACCATCTCCCTAGATTTCAGAAGATGTATGGAAATGTCTAGATGCCCAGACAAAAGTTTGTTGCAGGGGTGGGGCCCTCATGGAGAATCTCTGCTAGGGCAGTGCAGAAGGGAAATGTGGGGTTGGAGCCCCCACACAGAGTCCCAACTGGGACACCACCTAGTGGCACTGTGAGAAGAGGGCCATTGCCCTCTAGACCCCAGAATTGTAGATCCACTGACAGCTTGCACTGTGCACCTGGAAACGCCACAGACACTCAAGGGCAGCCTGTGAAGGCAGCCAGGAGGGAGGCTGTACCCTGAAAAGCCACAGAAGTGAATTTGCCCAAGATCATGGGAACCTACCTCTTGTATCAGAATGACCTGGATATGAGACATGGAGTCAATGGGGATCATTTCGGAGCGATAAGATTTGACTGCCCTGCTGGAATTCGGACTTGCATTGGGGGGGTGGGGTGGGGGAGGGCTCTAGTCCTTTTGTTTTGGTCAATTTCTCCCATTTGGAATTACTCTATTTACCCAATGTCTGTACCCTCATTGTACATAGGAAGTAACCAACTTGATTTTGGTTTTACCGGCTCATAGGCAAAAGGTACTTGCCTTATCTCAGGTGAGACTTTGGACTATGGACTTTTGAGTTAATGCTGAAATGAGTTAAGACTTTTGGGGGACTTCTGGGAAGGCATGATTGGTTTTAAAATGTAAGGACATGGGATTTGGGAGGGGCCAGGGATGGAATGATATACTTTGTCTGTGTCCCCACCCAAATCTCATCTTGAATTCCCATATGTTGTAGGAGGGACCCAGTGGGAAGTAATTGAATCATGGAGGCAGGTCTTACCCATCCCGTTCTTTTAATAGTGAATAAGTCTCACGAGATCTGATGGTTTTATAAGGAGAAGTTTCCCTGAACAAGCTCTATTTTTTGACCCTGGCACCTTCTGCTTAAGATGTGACTTGCTACTCCTTGCCTTATGCCATGATTGTTAGGCCTTCCCAGTCACATGGAACTTTAAGTCTAATTAAGCCTCTTTCTTTTGTAAATTGGCACATCTTGGATATGTCTTTATTAGCAGCATGAGAATAGACTAATATATAAATTAATCTTCACAAAAATATTATGTGTATATTTGATTAATCCCATTTTAAGGAGGAGAAAACTGTGACAGACAGTTTAAGTCCAGGGTCGAAGGTTTGATTTAAATGTATACACTCCACATTCATGGAGCATACATTCTTCTAAATTAATTTGTGTGCAAATGTGGTCTGATTTTTTAAGCACTTCTAAAATAATGCCAAATCTACAAATTGATTTAACATAACAATATGTTTAGAAAACTCAAAAATATGTATCTTAAAAAATCAAGAATGACTACCCCTAAAAATTCTGCACCAGTTTAATTTCCAAATCAAAAGTCAGACCAGGAACAGGGATTCACACCTGTATTCCTAGTGCTTTGGGAGGCTGAGATGGGAGGACCCCATGAGACCAAGAGTTCAAGATCAGCCTGAGCAATATAGTGATACTTCATCTCTATAAATAATTCCTAAACTTAGCCAAATGTGGTGGCATGGGCTTGTAGTCCTATCTACTTTAGAAGTTAAGGAGGAAGGACCACTTGAGCCCAGGAGTTTGAGGCTGTGGTGGACCATGATGGGGATACTGCATTCCAGTTTGAATGAGAGTGAGACTCGGTCTCAAAAATAATAACAATAATAATAATAATAATTAATCAACTTGGTCTTCCCTTAGAAATTCATGTAATATATTTTTTATTAAGTTTGGCCTCTATTGAAATAAAATAGTTATAGCATAAAACCTTTATAGTACATAGTTAATATGTGTAAAGTACCTTGACTCATTCTAATTGCATAAGTTCACAGCAATATTAATGCATATTACTGACAATAATATATTGGTTTAATGTTGACAAAAGCACACTTTATATTTTATATGTAGACAAATTTGCTAGTGAATTCAATAATGTAATTCTATGATTTATCATAAGGAAAGAAAAAATAAACATAAGCCATAAAGTACTCTGTTGCATTTTGGCACCCTTAGGGAACGCAGCCATTCTGAAATCATGTTCAGAATTTTTGCAGAAGTAAAGAAATAATAGGGAAATATTGCTTTCAAATGCTCTGTGTATGTATTCACACAGGAGCATTTTAATTCAAATCATAGCTGAACCAGTGGTGTGGGTAGGCTAATGGACATGTCTCAACTGTTATCACAATCACATTAGCTTGAACATTTTCCTGTGCAAGCATTTTTAATACTCAATAGTATATGGAGCAAATTTCAGTTCGACATTCTATTTTGAATTTAGAAGTTCCCATATTCTCAAATCTGTCACAAAATACTTAACTCTTCTAGAGCATACTCCAAAGCTGCAATATAAGTTCTGCTTCAAATTTATCTCTGCTGACAATTCATATTCCTATCCCTGACATGAGCTCTTTGACAACTTCTTCAAATGGACCTGTACCTTCTATTTACAGAATGGCATATCAATGCCTAGATTTTCTATGGAGACTCCTAGTTTGAGGTGCCAGTAGGACATGCTGATTTTTCTAGGACCCTGAAATCTTTGGGAATCCAGAGCACAAGTGAGAATTAGAAAATAAAAATATTCAGATCAGGTGGTAATTCATTTTATCACTATGGATCCATACCAATGACCTCCGAGGATTGAATCTTAGATTTTCTTAATCCATGTGAGCAAATCCAATCCACTGCCCCATCTTTACACCATTAATTCTCAAGATGTACACCCACAAGTGACATTCTCAATTGTGTTTATTGAGTTTAATCTGTAGAGGAGAAACAGAGGCTTCTCCTCTACAGATTAAAATGCACATCTTGATTTGCCTTACTATATAAATGGAATTTTTTAGTTGGAATGTAAATCTCAGGTAAAAATATTTTTCTTTATAATATTATGTTTTCATTACTGATACGGTAAGTACTTTTTTCCAACATATGACATATGTAGATGAATTTCCAAATATCAATGCCATGAAAACATACTAAAAAACTGATACCTCAAATTTTTTTATTTTTATTTATTTTTTAATTGACAAATAGTTTATGTATTCATGGTGTACAACATGATGTTTTGGTATATGGATATTGTGAAATGGCTAAATTAAGTTGCATGACATATAAATTACCTTACATATTTATTGTTTTTTCATGGTGAGAACACTTCAAATCCACCCACTTAGCAATTTTTAAAGTGTACAATGTATTGTTATTAACTGTAGTCATCATGATGCACAATACATACCTTGAACTTATTACTCCTGCCCAACTGAAATTGTGTGTTCATTGACCAACATCTCCGGGCAGAAAGAAAACAAATACAGTTACAACCAACTTTTCAAGCCACAGATTAAAAAAATAAATAAAGTTAGTATGGTGATGACATAGAGGACAAGATATAACTGAAGTTCCTTCTTCCTGGTAGTCATTTTCCCTAACTATGTGATGATTTATCCATGGAGAGAAATTATCAGAGTTGATAAAACAACGTAATATTTTTTACACACTGTCATATCGTGTAAATATGGGCTTACAACACTATCAGAAGAAATGTTGGGAAAATATGTTATTTTCATTTAAGCATTTTCAAGATCTGGCTTTCCTTTGTCTGAAACCAATGTAATATCAGCAAGGCTACATTCTCATTCAGAGAGAAAGTAAAGCCCGTCCGTGGGTATCACAAGACAATATGTGTTTCTCCATCTCTTCAGTAACCCAGAAAGACGTTTCATTCAGCCCATGACCTGATGCTGGTTTAATTTTCTTCTACATGGGTGGAATTAACAGAGAGTTTTGCTGGGGTCCTCAATCACAAATTTCATTCACAGTCCGTAGAAATGACCTACTTTCAAGAAATATCAAGCATTATTATCATTTAAATAGTGAAAAACTGAATTCCAGAGAAATAAAGTGACATGTTTGAAGTCATAGATGTAGTTATAAGTGCATCAAGCACGATGATAAAGATTTCTCATGCTAGGTCAGATGGCTTTCCATACTCCAAACTACATTTTCATTAAGAAATGACAGCTACATAAATATTTCTAGAATCATGACACTGGAAAAGCCTATGTAGAAATAAAATACAAAGTTCATAAGAATACATACTACAAAAGAAGCTACTTACCAATAACCATTACTATTTATCCAGTGTATTTCTATAAGGTGAAGAAAAAGAATGGATTAGTACTCTTTTTAATGTAATTGTAAAATCAAACTTCTAAATGTTTGGTAGGTAACAGGAATCTACCAGAAAACTCCTTTCTAAAACGGATAGGATTTAGGTATTGATTGAAAGAAATTGTTATATTTCTGAAATATAGTCTTCATAAAAGCAGTTGCATAGAACTAGTATGCTATTTTAATCTACAAAATAGTAGAAACAAAATAGAAAAACAATCAACAAACAAACAAAAAATGACCATTTTCAGTATCAGAGAGAGCCATGTGATTTTTAAAATAGGGGGAAAATGGGATGACCAATAATTAAACACAGGACTCCCATATAATACTTAAATTCTACAGAATAGTGAGACTTTTTTTCAGAAGAAAATCAATCTGAAAATATTTCTGTATTAAAATGTAAAATGAGCCAGAACTCTTGCCACTAGCAGAATTCAACAAAGTAAGCAATGCTTAGAGGCAGAATGAGGTAGTAGAGATTAGTAGCGTTGCAAAGGGGGGGAAAAAAAAAAGTCAGGGGTAGTTTTCTCTACCGGCCAATTTCACCATTAATTTTTGTCTTCTAAATTGCTCAGGGATATTGCTCTGTCATTTGTCACTTTCCTCCAGAGTCTTTTGAGCTTCCCCTTTTCCCACCAGATACTCAATAAATATTTTTACACATTCTTTCTAACTTATGAGAGGGTGACAGAGAGAAAGAGAGAAGAGAGGATGGCAGGGAGAGAGAAATAATGAACAAAGTGGGGGAACACACTCCACTCAATTTCATGTCCCATTTGTAATACTAATTATTAAATATCTTCTCTGTTCCTCCAAGATTGAATAACACATAGAAACACAAAATGTAACAATTACTGACAGATATGGGATCATAAAACCCAGGTCCTTTTCCTTTAGGTAGGACACCATGGGGTGTAATTTATGCTTCAGAGTTTCCTGAGAGATGAGTTTTTATCTGGAATTTCATCAGAAATTACAACTTTTTTTAATGACTTATCTTCTTAGTTACAGCAATATAATATTTACATATAAAAATAAATTCAGCTTTGTTTATGCAAACTAAAACAGTATTAGATGTATAACGTAAGGAATTTTCTAGAAGCTCATTTTAATTTAATCTTTTTTGGTAATATTTTGTTTTAGTTTTCTCATGATTTAAGAATAAAGAATGTATTTGTGAGTATCTCCATGTCCTACTGGGTACTGGCTAATTCTTTAGAGCATTCAGAGGCTAGGATTATTATGTCTTCAAAGTTTTATTCTTCTCTCTTTTACATTACAGCTCTAATATACAAATAAACTGTTTGCTGTAAAGTCAGTAGCCAATATGGTTGTGCTGAAGCGATAAGGTTTAATTTAAAAATATACTTCTTGTTTTGAAGTCAGTATTCATTTTCACCCTCATTATTTTGGAGAAATATCAAAATCTCTTCTTGTTATTTGCTTTTCTCTCTCCTTCAACTAGATTGGGCAGATTTATTTATTTATTTATTTATTTATTTATTTATTTATTTATTTATTTTGACATGAAATAACCACACTAGTCAGCATGTTCAAATCCTTTTAAAGTCTCATCAATTTAAGTTCGATTGCTTTAAACATCTGACAACTGTGCATGTAGTTATATGGAAACTAGCAGAAACTTGAAAATCAGTAGTCAGTAGTTAAATAAAAGTTTTACTCTAAAAAAAGTAATGCTAACTTTTGATGATCGTTTTGAAAATCTGGCAAATACTCAAGAGCAACTAGTGGAAGCAAAAAAAGCATACAGTAGCTTGTTAGATTTTTCTCCATCACTGATGTTAAACAAAACCAAAGTATTTTAAAAGTTAGCTGTTTTTCATGTAAGATTTTGATCTCACATACTAACTGTGAACTTTACTGAAATTCTACTGAAATTGATAAACAAGATGATAGATATTTTCAAAGGTAAAACAAAATGGATGCTCTAAATTTTATTGTTTCCTCTAACCTAAAGGACTGTTGACAACTTACATAACTTTTATGTCTTTAATTTTTCACAAATTTCTGTGAGAATGGTACTCACTTCATAGAGATTCTACAAGTATGTCTTGACATTGGAGGAGGTCTCCTGATGTTGTTTCGGCTGGTCTCAAACTCCTGTACTCAAGCTATCCTCCTGTCTCACTCTCCGAAAGTGCTGAGATTATAGGCATGAGCCATTGCACCCATTTTTTTTTGGAAAAATTTCTACATATAAGTAAAATCATACAGCATTTGCCTTTCTGAGTCCAGCTTATTTCACCTAGCACAATGTACTACCAATTCTTCTATGTTGCTGCAAACAGCGGAATCTTTCTTCTTGTATACTGAATAGTATTCCATTACATATGTACCACAATGTGTAAAATTGATAAAGAAATTATGATGTATGCATGTGCATCTATATGTATGTATGCATTCGTGCATAAATACACACACACACACACACACACAAATATATCCATCAATGGAAACTTTGGCTGTTTCCATATCTTGGCTACTATAAATAATGCTGCAGTGAATGTGGAAGTACAAATATCTCCTTAAGATAATAATTTTTTTTATCTTGGATATATACCAAGAATTGGGTGTATAATGTTGTTAGTTTACATTCTCAGTTTAAAATAAGTAATGAAGGCTCAAACTAAACTATTGGCAATGCGAAGAAAAAGATGAGATGTGAGAGATATTTGTGAAGCAGATTTAACAGATATCTATGACAAACGGATAAGATGGTGAAGGTCAGAGAAAAGTTGAGAATGTAATAAAATTTAAGAAGCATTCATCTATATGCACTTGTGAAAGATGTTTTCATAAATATCTCAAGTGAGTTTCACAGTACTTCTTTATTACAGATCTTATTATTCCTATTTTATAGGTGAGGATAATGAGGTCTACAAAGAGAAAGTAATTTGCTGAAGATTTTATGTTTACTAATCATCAGAACCAGTATTCGAACTTCAATTCTTTCATTCATCTGTACTTAGTTCTAATACTGGTTCTAGTTTGAACTTTCTTTCTCAATGGCTGTAATCCTCGATGTCTAAATACCACAGAAATAATAATTTCAAACCCTTTTAAACAATAAAAATATAATTTTAGTCGCACCGTAGTGGCTCACGTGTGTAATCCCAGCACTTTGGGATGCTGAGGCAGGTGGATCACCTGAAGTCAGGAGTTCACTACCAGCCTGGCCAACATCGTAAAACTCCGTCTCTACTAAAAAGACAAAAAATTAGCTGAGTGTGCTGGCAAGCACCTGTAATCCCAGTTACTTGGGAGGCTGAGGCAGGAGAATCACTTGAATCCAGGAGGCAGCAGTTGCAGTGAGCCGAGATCGCACCATTGCACTCCAGGATTGGGAGCAAGAGCAAAACTCCATCTCAATATATATATATAATATATGTATTTTGGCTACCATAAATAATAATATATATTTGGCTACTATAAATAATGCTGCAGTGAATATGGAAGTACAAATATCTCAATATAGTAATTTTTTTCTCTTGGATATATACCAAGAAGTGGGTATATAATGTTGTTAGTTTACATTCTAGTTACATTATATATAATATATAAAGTAATATATTATATATTTATATATATTTATATAATATATATTATATTTATATATATCTAAAATTATATATGTATATTATATATATATATGTAATTTTAGAACTCCAAAGATAATAACTCCAGTTATTAGCTCTGCTAATAACTGCCATTTACGTAGTGGGTTACAATGTTCAGAACACTAGCAATAGATTGGCTTGTGAATATGTAAGGCAGATTCTATGAAAGAAACACTGCTCCTTGACCTACATCCCAGCTCTTTAATCCCCACCATCATCATCTCTATCTCGCCCCTTCTTCATTGGATATTTGATTAATACAGGATTGTATTAGTCTGTTCTCATATTGCTATAAAGACACACCTGAGACTGGTAATTTAAAAAGAAACAAAGGTGTAATTGGCTAATGATTCTGCAGGCTGTATAAGAAGCATATGGGCTTCTGCTTCTGAGGAGGCTTCAGGAACTTACAATGATGGCAGAAGGCAAAGGACAGACAGGGACTTCACAGGGCCAGATCAAGAGGAATAGAGTTGGGGTGGGTGTTGCTACCTACTTTTCAACAACTGGATATTATGAGAACTAATTCACCATCAGGAGAACAGCACCAAGGGGAGTGGTGTTAAACTATTATTGAGAAACCGCTTCCATGATCCAATCACCTCCCACCAGGCCGCAGCTCCAACACAGGGAATTTCAATTTGAAGTGAGATTTGGGCAGGGACACAGATCCAAATCATATCAAACATTTAGCAGTTTTCATGGGATTACTAAACCTGATAATTTTAAATACTTAGAAGGTATCAAATCTAATTCTCTCATGTAAAAGTAATACAAATATGACTGGCTGATGTAAGAAATTCATTCAAATTTATAAACTAAATTCAGACCCTTGAATGTGCTATTTCCTCTCTTATAACTAGCTTCTCTCTTTTGCTTTCATGAATCGTTCCTCTTTCTGCTTTTAATAACATTATTAATAAACTCTAGATTCTCCTGTTAAGATTTACCTCTTCAAAGGGACAAGCCTGTTTTAATTAAAAAAAGTTTTCATTTTTGAAACAAAATGATTTTTCTTAAAAAACATAGCATTATTTTTCCCATAAAATATGAGTCTTATGTAACAGCGTACTAAACTAGAAGAATTAAATTATACTAATATTATGAAGCAACTATCATCTAAGCCCATGAAAATTTAATCTGTATGCCCACCTTGTTTGCTGGGATAATTGGCCTTATTTTGGTCTCTTCTGGTTTTCACCTTAGCTTTTTGAAAGTATTTCAGTTTAAGTTGAGGTGGTTTTACCAAAGGACAGATTTGGAAGCTTTCTCATTTTAAACTAGATTGTATTACTAACAATGTAGATAAAATAATAAGGGAGCTAACATGTATAGTATCTAACATAAGCATTTCATTTTCTCCTGAAGAAAATTTTGCTAGAGAATATGTATCTCTTTAAACTGATTTCTTATTTAAATCCATGAGTCTTGATTCTTTGGCTTTACTGATATTTACATAAAAATGACTTCCCAGGCTTTAGTTTTGATGTGTATTATTTGCAATTAGATATTAATAATGTTCATTTTTTTGCATTTGTTTATTTTCAGAACTGTTGGCATCATCAAAGAAACATCATACCCCTTATATATAGGTAGATTATAGGAAATTCATTATTTTGGAAGTGATTATTTGCTCACCTGCCACTTATTCAGCAACAGCCCCATTAAAACAATCCCACAAGTTGATGAGAAAATACCAATGCCATCATATAAGTAAGAATCTAAAATACAATTTAAAATTTGGAAAAAAAGGATTTCCCGGATAAAGTACCAAATTAAACTGACTCATCATAGATTAGATGCTTTTATGCAAAGATCAAAGTGGCAAGAACCAGCAGTTTGATGAGAAAAGAAATAGTATTCAGCAAAACCAAAACAATAATGATATAGGAAACCACAGGGCAATAGAGTGAAAACATCTCAAGCAGCTCAAAAAGACTTGTTTTCAATCTCATTTTAGACTTTAACAGGCCTCAGTATGTGTTTGAATTTCTTTCACAAATAGCCTTCTTTTGAGTGAAACTAAGTTTTGTAAGTAGTTGTTAAATGTGACATTTTCTGCCATTTTGCAAAAGTAGAAATTACTCACTAGGGATGGAAGATTCCTTGGTAGGTTAAAGCTCAAAAATTGGTGTTTTGAGAATTAGGCCTTAGATGCATGTCTAGTGAGAATAGGTTTGAAGATGTTTGAGAGCTTTTCTTATCATGAAACAGGAAGATAAAAAAGTGACTAAACATCATTTCCCCATCTTAGGTGATACACATATTTAAGCAGCTTTTCTCATTTATTTCTAGGAAGTAGGCCATCTAAATTACACAGATTCTCTATCATTCTGCTGCAGTGAACAGGCTATTCTAATCACTTTGGATTGCCTAGTTTTGCTGAAAAGAGATTATTTCTTTTCATTTACAACACACACATTTCTGGTTTGTGTGTGTTTTTGTTACTTAACACATTTTAAACTATTGATCTTCATTTATGAACTAGAATTTCAGATTAACAAGACCATAAAACATACTATCAAGTTCTTCTGTCAGTTACTGAGTAGGTGAAAATTGTGACTAAATTTATATAACAATCCATTATAATATATAACTATAATTAAACTTTTATAGCTATGAATGAATAATCATTGCAACTATATTCATTTCACAGAAGAAATAAAGAAGCAAATGCAGAACATTGACTGAAGAGTTAGCTATTACATAAAATAGAATATTATACAGCTATTAAAGGTAATATTTAAATGTAATTTTAAGCAAAATAATAATTATTAGAAAAATTCATACATTCTATGACTTCAAGGCATTGAAGAAATAAAATGTATAGAGAGCATTTGTAAGAAACCATGTCAAAAAGTTAATATTATTCATGACCTGAGTGGTGAGATTATGAGTGATTTTTATGTCATTTTATACAATATAGAACATTTCAAATTACTATGTATGTATGATACCTTGAAAATCAATCAGAAGCCATAAAAGGTTTAAAAAATAACAAAAAAAAGGACAAGTTAAAAATCTAAAACATATGCATTAATGTCTTACTTTTGTTACCATTTTTTCATTCACACTGACAATTTTAAACTCTATTTTTAAGCTGATGAATCTCAACTGGGATACAGTATTTGAACTGCAGACCTATATATACAACCACCAATCTAGCATCTTAATTTGGATAGTTAATAGGCATCTGACATGCTACAAATGCAAAACTGAGCTTCTGACTTTTGCTAAATAAAGTTCACAAAGTCTTGCCTTTCTTTGCTAATGGTTGCTCTAGCCAAAATATTGGAATGACTTTTAGTTTTATACTTTTCTCATATTTCTTATGCAGCCCATCAGCAAATATTTATGGCTCTGCTTTCAAAATACAATTAGAATATTTAAACTCCACATCACTCTTACTGGTATCATGAGTTATTGTCTAGCCTCCCAATGCATTTGTCCTTGTCTAATCTGAACAGTGAAGCCAGAGTGATAACATAAAGTATAATTCAGATCATATCAGTTCTTCTCAGCACCCTGCAATGTTTAACGTGAGAGTATAAAGTCAACTTCTTACTATAACCCACAAGACCCTACATTCATCGAGCCATTTAGTTTTCCCTTTTACTTAATTTCCCACCATTCTCCATGTCACTCATTTGATCTGAAATATACTGAAGGTTTGTGTCTCCACAAAATTCATATGTTGAAATCCAAGCCACAATGTGATAGTATTAGGAGGTAGAAACTTTGGGAGGTGATTAGGTCATGAGAGTGGACGTCTCAAGAATGGGATTAATGCCACTATAAAAGGGTCCATAGAGAGCTCTCTCATTCTCTTTGTGCCACATGAGGGTACAACAAGAAACGATCAATCTGCAACTTGGAAGTAGGTTCTCACCAGACTCCAACCAGCCTCCAGAACTGTGAAGAGTAAATTTCATCGTTTACAATGTTTATAAAGAACCCAGTATGTAATATTTTCTTGTAGCAGCATGGACTTACTAAAACATCATCCAAAACACATGGCCCTCTTGTTCCAAGAATAAGCTAGACGTGTTCCTTCAGAATTTTGTCACTAACACATTCCTCTGCCTAGAATTTTTTTTCTCCAGTGTCTTGGTCAATATTGTCTATCAACGTGGTGAGACTACAGTTCCCAGTTACCCAATTAAACACTTATCTAAGTGTTGCTGTGAATATATTTTCTAAATGTGATTAAAGCCCATAACATGCTAACTTTAAGTAAGAGAGATTAACCTCAATAATCTAAGTGGTCTGATTTAACAAGTTGAAACACTTTAAGAACAGAATGGAGGCTTCCCAGAAAAATAAATTTTGTATTTGGATAACAGTTTTAGCTCTCATGTCCAAGAGCTCTGCAGTGCCCTTCCTGATGGCCTACTCTATTTAATCCAGATTTTCTTAGCCAGCCCTCACAGTTCATAATCCAATATCTTGCAATAACTCTCTCAATATATATCGCTTACTGGTTCTTTTTCTCCAGTTGAACACTGATTGGTTCATCAGGTGTCATCCCTTTGAGTTTTCACTCAAACCTTTTAGTAAGGTTCTGGTCACTCTGTTATATTTAAGCTTCCTGTTCTCTGCCTTATTATGATTAATTCTTATCACGTACAATTATCCAGTACAATACATTGACTTATCTTTCCTTCAGTGCCTTTTTCTTCCAATAAAATATACATTCTATCAGGCAGATACTTGTGTATTTGAGTTTTTTTATAGCATTTCTAATACCTGCAATGGAGCCAACATGCAGTAAGTTCCTTCATAAGCATTTTCTGAATGAATAAATCCTGATAATGAAATGATGCCTGAAATTATGCCTATTTTTCCATGTGAATTTGTTGAATTTGCATTGCATCATTAAGCACTATCACTTTTCTCATGTCCTAAGTGATGTGTGCTTAGTGACACTATCACTAAATATATATGTTTTGTCATATGGTGTGATGCAGGATCAGGTGCCATTTAAGTAGGTGACAGAGGTTGGGTTATTAGCCAAATCTTCCTCAAGTTGTGAGACATTGGACAACTCAATGAACCTTCTAAAGGCTGTCTCTCTGTTTTGAATAGCTCACAAAGTTGTTATGATAAATACAAAGCAATATATGGAAAAGTTTATGAAGTATAAAGCATTATTGAAATATACTAATAATTTGGGGATGTTTATAAATATTTCATTCAGTAATTAATTTCACAGTATTTGGCATAGCATGCTAGTTTGTAATTATGTAAACAGACTGTCTTTAAAATTACAAGAACAATACACTGAATATTACATGTATAGAATAAAAAACATATCCATAATTACTTAAAATAATCAAGATTGATACTCATATTTTAATATCATCTCTGATATTATTATTATAAATAGTTTGTATTTTAGTGCTCATAAACATTTTCCATTAAATGCCATTTTTGTTTGGGTAAAACATTTCTCATGAATCTCAGGTAAGGAGAAGAGTTTTATTCACAAATGCTAATTGAAATAGTGGGGACAGTGGTAAGTCATAGCATCTTCATCATGGACCTTCTCTTTTTATTTATTGATATCCTGTGTAGCTTTTGAAATCATTGTCAAATCATGTTTGTTCTACTGTCTGACATTATTTTTATCATTTTCGTAGTAAAAATTATCTTTCTTCTCTCTCTCCCCACTACTACACACACACATACACACACACATACACCCCTTCGCAAGTCACAATTTTAAACATATTATCATACTACTTGCTCTGTGTCAGAAAAAAAACTTTCAGCTTAGATTCAGCTGAGGGCTTAACTTTTGCAAATACATCTCACAATTCAATAATAGTTAAGGATTTTTCTGCAAACACAAATAGTTTCTATGATTAATATGTCTAGCTTTAAAATAAAAATTAGAAGTGATTTTGATTTTCAAACTTCAGATTGTAATATTATGTGATATGTTTATATAATTTACAACGCTTTCCAAATTTATTGTCAAGAAAACAAATTCTACATAGAAACTATGAAAACCATAAAATAACAAACTACACGTTTCTTAATCTATCCCTATAGTAACCAGACTGCTTCTATTTTTTTTTTTTTTTTCCTCCTAGAGAAATGCTTGCTTCCTGAAACATTTTTATTGAAGTTCCATAAAATATCCCAAGTTTTGTGGTGGAACATTCAGCTGTTTATGTTGTTAACTAATCGAAATGAATGTATTAAGAGGAACGGTTTATCTCTGTTTGGAGACCTGGAGCTAACTCTTTGTTAGCATATTCCCTTCCACTCAGTAAATCTACACCATTGGTGGAGAGGTTAGAATCTGAATTGCCAGAGCTTATGTTTTGATTAGGTGGCATTTATAATTGAGTGATATTACTTGTTCTAAAAGAAAAATTATAATGCTATGTCGAATGACCTTCTCAAGGCCATACCATCCCTCTCAACGCTGGCAATCTGTAAAATGCAGGGAAATATGAACAGTCTGGGGCAGCACTCAGGACAGAGTAAAAGGCCATCTTTAGTCTTTTTAAATTTTTTTATTTTATTTTTTTTGAGACAGAGTGAGAGTCTCGCTCTGTTGCCCAGGCTGGAGTGCAATGGCCCATTCTTGGCTCACTGAAACCTCCGCTTCCTGGGTTCAAGCAATTCTCCTGCCTCAGCTTCCCAAGTAGCTGGGATTACAGGTGCCTGCCACCACACCCGGCTAATTTTCATATTTTTAGTACAGAGGGGGTTCCACCATGCTGGCCAGGCTGTTCTTGAACTCTCGACCTCAGGCGATCCACCCACCTAGGCCTCCCAAAGTTCTGGGATTACAGGTGTGAGCCACTGTGCCCAGCCATCATTAGTCTTAAAACCTAAAGCTGACAAGAATATTTGAGCAGGCATAATGAATTTGCAAGTTATCTTCTTTTTGCTATTATTATCTAAATTGTGTGGCAGTCATAGATGTGAGCATTAAGACATGATCCATGCATTCATAGTCTCATGGAAGTAACAGCATTCTCTAGCACCCAAACTTCAAACTTAACCCATTTACAGTAGTTTCAAAATACTAAGTGTATCCTTTGACCTTATTATATTGGCTGGTTATTTTTCCAATTTTGAAGGCAGTCCTGTTTATACATATGTGTATGTTTATAAGATATGGATTTAACAATTTTAAGTTATAGTATAGTTTATACCATAGATATCTATGCACATTGTAATAGAGTTTATATTTTTATTTTAAAACACCTCATCTCATATCTCTTTAAGCATATGCTCTGGCAAAAGAGGGCAAAGTCTCTTAGAGTTATCAGTCCCTTCAAAGGCCAGGCTATAAAGATAATGGTGACATAAAAATCAGAGGTGTCATGGAAAGTTTAGTGTGCTTAAATTTACTACCAGCAATTTTAAAGCAGAAATTTAACTCCTCTTCCTGAGTTATGAGCAGAGAGCTAAAAATACACCTGTTAGATCAAGAACAAATGTTGTTTAAAGCTGACTGTAAAGGCGTCTCCTGATCCTGTAGCCTGTTGGTTAAAAACTGGGAACTGCTGCTTCCAGGGGGTATGAAAGCACATTACCCAGTGTACAATGGGAAATCCATTCTTATTTACACTCCAGGAAGAAAATTTATTCTTACAATCAAAAGATTTTAAATGACACTCCCATCACCAGAGTTAGCTAGCTCTGGTGATAACATATATCCGGAGTTTTTGGGTAAGATGGGTGAGATGAAAAGATAGAGAATTGCAGCATGAAGTAGCACTTACATTAAGAAATATTGTAAGCAGAAAGTGTTCTCTGAGAAATCAAGTGATAAACACACTAAGAGAAGAAAATAATTCAAACACACATGTTATAGACTGAGTCCATTGGGCCTCAAGTTAAAGTAAAATGGCATCTCCTGTGCTTTCATAGTCTATCCTTAAGAGAAGAAGCTCTCGAGCCACACAACTTGGGTTCAAAATCAGGCTCTGACACTTGATGGCTGTTTCAGCCCAGTTCCGAAACAGAATCAGCAAGTGTGCTCCAAAGGGTTTACCTGAAAAGATTCTAAAGCAAGGGTTATTTTCAGAGATGTAGGCAAGATTGATGAGGTAAGATGGACAGGCCCCTGAGGATGAGCAACAGTATAAAGCAGTTATCACTGTAATTCCAAAGGAGAAAGTAGAGGTCCCCGAGTTGGTTGCTACCTGCACCCAGTGAAGGCTGAAAATGAAGGCAAGGAATTACCCAGGAGGAGTATTGGCTGTAGAACACAAGCCATGCCAGACGCACAACAAAGCAAGGAAGAAGGGTAAATGCAAAGCCATGCTTCTGTCTCCTACATCCACATCTCTTGCCAGTGCCTCACATCAGTCAAAGGAAACTGAAAGCCAGAAGCCACGACATCCTGTATGATGAAGTTCATGGACATTTACTTCTTGGGGTAGAAAGAACAATAATGGATCTACATGGGTACATCCTTATTGGATAGTGGGTAGGTAGCAGGGAAGATATAAAGCTCTCTGTTTTGAAGAACTTATGTATTTCCTTCATATGGAATCATGAACTTGAATTTAAACTTTCTCACTAAGAAGTTAATTATATTCTTGTTTTCATTGTATCTTCTCCAGGACAAAGCAGTTGCAGATTACTACTATATTATAATTTCAGGTCTGAGTTTCTCCTCTCAATTTTTTTTCTGATAATGTTATCAATTGTAGACTTTTAAAATGACTCTTTCTCTGAGCTTGGTTTTCATCCTGATAGACTTCTGCTTACATTTGTAAAATTATATTTTCTTTAAATTAACCTTTGTTTATAAAATCTTGCCTCTTAAACAGTTTTCAGGAAGGATTTCAGTATTATTTATGATTTACTTCAGGTGATTTTTCTAGAGGAAGGAAGAGGCATTGTTTTCTGTTAATTCTGTAGATGGAAAAATTGAGTCTAGACAAAGCCAGAATAATAAGAGGTAGAGAGTGAATTATTCTGAAGAAATTCAGGGTTATCTGATGCCTTGCCCCAGTCTTGGTTAGGGGACTCATGTACCTTAATGAGTCTTTCCCTAACCTTGTGGTTTTAACGCATACATCTGCTCTCAGTGGTGCTCACCTAAGACGGCCATAACTTCTGTTGATGTTTGGTTCAGGATAAGGCTAATTCTGATAATGAACTAAATGATCTCCCTTACTCATTGGAGGTAACAAATTAAATGTTATCATCAAGATGTTAATATTAATCTTATTTATCAGTTAAAAGTAATCAAAGAGGAAAACATTTAGCTTATTCTCTTATTCTCCTATGCCCCGACTTAGGCAGGTTATGTTTATAAAATACATGTTTCTCCTCATTGTTCTGTACTGATAGCATCTGCACATGATTCTCTAGAGAGAGAAGTGGCTATTCTGTGACTTCATCTGTTCTCTTATTTGGTGGAGTCATAAAAGTCCAAAGAGAGCAACAGCCATCTTCCAAAATGAACAGAAAGTATCTTCTTTCTAGCCTAATGTTCTAGCATATCTGTGTTAAATTTTTGTGATTAGTCTCCAAGACCCACATTAAGGGTAGAAACAAATATCTATAAGATATTATGAGAAATCTTTTTCTGCTCATATGAGGAGACTTAAAAAATTGGATAAATTTTCTGCATTTACTTTGACATCATTATGTTGATTTTTAAAAGAATATTTTCTGATCTGGCTTCTACTCTAGGAAGTAAGGAGATAAAAGGGGTATTACTCCTTTCTTCTCCATGAAAAGCAGTCAAATTAATCTCAAATTCATTACTTTTCCAAGCCAATTAAGGAAATGAAGTCATTGAGAAAGGACCATGCTCATTTTGTATAAAGAAACAACAGCAAGAAGAGGTATCCATCTAGAATAGTTGACAAAATGGTGATAGCCACATTCTGGCTGGAAGAATAACAGAGAATAATTAGGGGGAGGCATGGTGAAAAAATGTGGTGTCCCTTTGCTCTTTATGACTGCTTTTCCACAATCTGCATTGAGAACTCACAGAAAAGGCAGAAAGAATCCTGTGAAGTAACAGTTGTGGTTATTTTCCGTGAGAAAAGAACCAGAACCATGTGGAAGGGTTCCAAAATAATACCTGAAACCTATTGGATTAAAAACAAAATTCTTAATTTAAGAAGCAGGCGAGAATAACACTAATTTAAATGAAATAAACCAATTCCTTTAAACACACAAACTACCAAAATTGACTGATGAAGAATTAGATAGCATCAATAGTCTATATCTATTAGAAAACTTAAATTCTTAGTTAAAACCTCAGTTCTAGCTGGTTTAAGAATTCTACCAATTATTTAGATAAAAAATAATACCAATTACATTTGATTTCTTTCAGAAAATAGGATGGATGGCTTTTCAATTCATTTATGAAGTTAGCATTACTCAATTATGAACCAGACAAATATATTAAAAGAAGAGGCGATTACTGACAAATATCTCTTACCAATATAGATGTAAAAGTCTTCAACATAATTTAACATTTTTGGGTATAGTTCATTCCATAAGTGGAAAGCTGATTCAACATTTGAAAATTAATAAAATTTATCATTTTAGCACAATAAGAAAGAAAAGCAATATAGTCATTTCAATAGGACACTCAGCAAACAAGGACTAAAAGGGAACTTTCTGAACCTTATAAACAAACAGCTACCTAAAAACTATAGCTAACATTGTATCTGCAAGTCAAAAGCTAAATTATTTCCCTGTAAGATTGAGTAAAATGCTAAGATATCTACTTTCATTATTCCTATTTAGCATATGGAAGTCCTAGCCCATTCATCAATAAATAGAAGAAGAGGCTTATATATTTGAAAAGAAAAAACAAAAATGTCTGCAATCATAGGTTGCATTATTGTTTATGGAGGAAATTCTGAAGAACCTGCAAAAGACTCCTAGAACTATATGAGTTTACCACAATTGCAGGATATAGTCAGTATATAAAATAATTTGTATGTTTATATATTAGCAATGAATAATTAGCATTCAAAATTTAAAAAGCAAAAACATAATTTACAACACCACCAGAAATAAAATATTTAGTTATAAATCTATAAATCTCTTTTTTCTTTATTTCCCTCTTTCTCTCTGGGGAACACAATTTCAATGTTTGATTAGCTACATTTCTACAGTTTGCATTGAGGCATGTATTATTTACTATCATGTATAAACGATCCTCTAAATATATTTCTTGTTAATATTAGAAATACAAACTAACATGTCAGTTTGCTTTCAGAGAGCTGTAGTTGATTTTACATCATGGCTTTATAAGGTGACAATTGCAAACCATTAAGTATACTTAAAAAGTTATTTTCAAAGGAACATAATAGGATGCAAGTCTATTCTTCTCATAGCAGAATATGGTTCTCATTTATTTATTCAGACTTTCTTGATTCCATGAACAAGCTACAAACTGCACGGGAATTTTTAGATGATGTTTTAAACAATTACCACATAAGATCTGCTAAGAAAAATCGAGGGGGTCATTTTTCTTTTTGAGATGGAGTCTTGCTCTGTCACCCTGGCTGGAGTGCAGTGGCGTGATCTCAGCTTAGTGCAATCTCGGCCTCCCAGGTTCAAGTATTTCTTCTGCTTCAGCTTCCCGAGTAGCTGGGACTACAGGCTCCCACAACCACATCTGGCTAATTTTTGTATTTTTAGTAGAGACGGGTTTTCACTATGTTGAGGCTAATCTCAAACTCCTGACTCTATGATCCACTGGTCTTGGCCTCCCAAAGTGTTGGGATTACAGGCGTGAGTCACTGTGCCCAGCCAGAGGTCTTCTAAGTAGGCAGAGTTCAGTCTTTTATTGTATTTCCTTTTTTACATATTTCTTCTCAATGTTGTCAAGTTGGACATACCAGTTTTCTTTGGCATTCAGGTTAGACTTCCACTGAGAACAATGAAGAGTCTGATATCTCTAGAAGAGGAAATAAAGAGATAATGTTAACTATGGGTCAAAGGAACCAGATGGTGATGAAGCATGATATTGGCTAGTGAGTCCTGAAAGACTTTGAGGTAGGTAAAGGTATCATCAGTCTTATAGGTTAGAGTTTCTATAACTGTTTTGAAATTTTGGAGAGTAACCTTAAGGTCGGCAAACCATCCCCGGGGTCTAGGAGACCACCTACTATCTCAGTGCCAACCAGGTTTAAGCCAAGTTACCCATTTATTTCTCAGGTAACAGGAGGATAGGAAATTATTTAAAAATTTTGATTTCCCTGGAGACTGTGTTGAGTGAGCACATCTAGAGCTGTCCCCTCTTTTCTTGGAAGGTGGAAAGACCTAGAAAGGTCTAGCAATCTCAGGGAGGGTACAAGAAGCAGCCTGTGGAGGCCTATTGCAATATCTCAGTCCATTTAAAGGGATTATTATCTTTCCTTTTTAGGTGCTTATATTGGGGCTTGTCTATAACCTCCAAATTGGATATCCAGATATATCAGAATTCTGCCATGTCCAGAAAACTATAGCTGCCTCTGTAGCTGCCTCTATAGCTGCCTCTGATTTGGGAGAGGTACTGGGCTACAGATAGCTTCCATTATCTTTTTGGATAAATTCCTCCTTCCATTTTCTTTTTTTTAACTGTGAATCTTATAATCCAACAAGCAACCCTAATTTTAGAGATTTCAGCATTTTTCTTGAAACCAGGTGGCCTCCTGAAGCCAAGTGACTTAAAGTAATTTGAGTATGTATTATAAGTCTGACAGCTCCTAAGACAGGCTGGCAAGGAGAATGTCATCAACATATATTGACAAAGATTCCTGATCAATGTTATGTCCTGAGATTTCCCAGTAATGCTCAGCCACACAAGATGGGGAAGTTTTTGAGCTTTTGTGGCAGTACTGTTCAACAGATCTGCTGCTTCTGTTGTGTACCACCATCATGCCATTCAAAGGCAAAAATCTCCTGTGACTCAGGTACGAGAAGAATGCAGAAAAAGGGATCTTTTAAATGTAGAACAGTATACCAGATTCTATCTGGCAGTACAGTAGCCAGTAGAGTGTATGGATTGGGCACTACAAAGTGAATATCCTCCATCGCATGATTGACCATCTAGAGATCCTGCATTATCCTATACTCCCCATGTGGCTTTTTAATAGAAAAGATGGGGGTGTCACAGGAAGACTGGCAGGCCCTCAGGAATCCTTGATTTCTAAGCTCATTAATCATTGGGGTTATCACTTTTAGTGCCTCTCATTTAAGCTAGTTTAATTTTAGGGGCTCAATAAAGGGGCTATTTTATGCCTTCATCAATACTTCTGTAATTCTACATTTTTTGGTGGGTAAGTTTACCCCTGGAGGTGTTCAAAACTGAGTGTGTGGCCTGTGTGTTGACCAAGAAGTCAACAACAGACTTATCCCCTATGTTCTGTGGTAGCCAGGGATTCTTGGGGGTGCCTAGAAGGCAAATTGAGAAGCCTCCAGGCCCCATCAATCTTTTTCTTCTACTCAGATTATCTGGTCTGTGAAGTCCCTGGGTGGTAAAATCCCCCTTTCCCGAAAACTCCCTGTGGAGGTGTAGGATACAGACCCTCTTCCAGTGACCTTTCTTCTTATAGAGGGCACATTCACTTGATCCTAGTCTCTTAGGTCTTGAGATCATTTCTGTTGGCTAGGGGAGCTGAGAGTCCCTCAGCAGAGCTCTGGTTCTTCATAAATATATATCCCGTGAGTTATCTGATTGGCACTAGAGGCAGCAGCCAGTTTGTGGGCTTTCTGCTTGGCCTTTTTATCTTTACATTCCTCTTCCCTATATCCATTGTTAAACACCTTATGGCCAGGTCTTCTAGTCTGGAGATGGGAGCATCAAGCTCTAATTCTATTTTTTGGAGTTAGGTCTAATGTCTGATATGCTCCGAAAGACAAAGTCAGATTTTAGAATTGCCTCTTCGTCTTCTGAATCAGGATTAAGAGGAGCATATATCCTCATATTTTTCCTCAATCTTTCTAGGAAAATAGATGATCTTTCCTGGGGTCCTCAATTAATCTCTTTTAGTTTACGCTAGTTAGTGGATCTTTTCCCTGTGGCCTTTATTCTCTTTAACAATAGCGGTTGATAGTGCCTGAGTCTTGCCTTCCCCATCCCTATGTTAGAGTCCCAAAGGGGGTCAAGGTCCATCACAGCCTCATTCCCTTCACTCTTAGCAGGATGTTTTCCCTTGTACCTGTGGGCTTGGTTTGCTTCTTCCCTATTCCTTCTCATAACAGAGATTTCTTTCTGTTCTAGGCAGGAGAATGTTCAAATATTCAAATGGAAATGAACATCCTCCCAGTGGGAGTCTTGGGTCCAATTGAGGTTTTGAAACCCCTCAGGTTACCTTTCTGTTCTTTAGAATGAGGTTTCCAGTTATAAAGATCTGAAGTTGCAAAGAGAACATGTACAGTAACCATTCTTCTTTCCCCATTGGGAACCTACTGGTGAGGCACTATAGAGGAAGACTGGTAAGATATTCTGCCCCAGGTATTGTCCAGACTGATCTCCTCAGAGGAGTCTGAGTGTGATCGGCAGGGAGAGAGTGTGTTGATGGCAGAGGCTATTGGAGTTAAGGAAGTTGTAGGTAAAAGGTTATAGAATTTAAAAATTGGTGAAATCCTCTTATAATTTTATTAACAACAAATCAATATCTGAAGTAAACCTTTTAACAAAATTCAGAAAGACTATTACAAATAACTTTCTTTCAATTATGGCCAACCTGATTACATACAAAATTTCTTTTTTTTCTTTCTTTTTTCTTTTTCTTTTTTTCTTTTTTTGAAATAAGATCTCACTGTCACCCAGGATGCAATGCAGTGGCATGACCTCGATTCACTGCAATCTCCACCTCCCAGATTCAAGCAATTCTCCTGCCTCAGCCTCCTGAGCAGCTGGGTCTAAAGGAGCATGCCACCATGCCCAACAAATTTTTGTATTTTTTGGTAGTGATGGAGTTTCACTGTGCTGGCAAGGCTGGTCTCAAACTCCTGGCCTCAAGTGATCCACCCACCTCGGCCTCCCAAAGTGCTGGGATTATAGGCGTGAGCCACCATGCCCGGCCCAAAATTTATCTTGCAACTTATCACAATTTACACAAACTATTTACAACATATTTGGACTTTTTACCTGATCTTACACTACCTGTTTTCTAAATATCAGTCATTTGGGTTTGGAACAACAGTTTACCATATGAGATCCTTTCTCATGCAAAATTATTCTCTTTTCTTCATAACTTTTTTTGCCCCAAATATATCTTTATATCCATAATTATCTTTGTCTCTCTCTCTCTCCTAGTGTTTATTCTACATTTTTATAAATAACTTTTAAATAACCTTCAAATTACATATACTTTTTAATTTTTTAATTAAAACATAGCTTACAGAATTATATATTCACTAGAATTATTATTCTTAGTAACCTTAAATTTTAATGAAAACTTTAGAAGCAAGAAATCTTGAACTATTTATTACACATTATCATTTTATACATGAAATCCTTCTGTAGTTTTTAGAAACAGTTTTCCACATCACATTTGCTTTTTAGTTGGAAATCTAACTAGGATCTATTAATTAATTCAAAATAATTTTAAGATTTTAAATTACACAAAAATTTACCCACAAGAATTTATCCCAATTTATATTTACTCAATTCTTCTATTTTTAACAGTTTATCTACATAACTTCTGAAAACTGAAATATTACACAAAGCTAGTCATCATTTCAAGTTATTTTTCTATTTACTCTTCCTTATAACCTGTTAACCTCAAGTGTTAACCTAAGTAACACCTTAAAGTTAAACAGCTAGGTATCTTTACCACTAACCCAGAAGATTCAGTTGTTTTTTATTGAACCAGCAATATTATTAGTCTTATTTGTCAAAAAAAAAAAAAAAAAAAAAAAAAAGGCCTAAAGACTATTTGGTTTTGGCTTGGTTTAGAATCTTATAATCTTCATGCCAAATCCTCGCATCTTAAAATATCTAGCAAAAGCAAATATAAAATAATCAGTAAACCCAGAAAAAAGTATGCTAACAATTATGAAGACATTTTTAGTTTTATTTTACCAATAACTGTAAAGCTGTTTTATTTACCAAAGATTACCAAATTCACATGAATTTGAAGAGCATTTGGGATTAACTTATGAGTGCTCATTTACTTAGACTCCAATTTGGTAGTATGCTAGACACAACATAGTATGATGCATGTACATGCACATAAATACATCTAAACATGTATACACACACACAAACTACAATCCAATAACTTTGATCTTTGATTTTAGACATGATATAGCAATAAAACACACCACTTTATAAAATATAACTAGATCTAAATTATTTTTCTGACAAAAGTGGAACCTACTCACATGGTTAAACTTTGTTTGCCCCAACAGGCAATCCAAGGAAGGCTTTTGACCAAAGTTTAGGTATAGCAGTCAGTATGGCAGTTCCATTTTTAAAAGCCTTTGTTTACTTTTTCTTCAGTTTCAAACAAGTTTCCAATGTTTATATTTCTGGTAAACCATAAATAATAGTTCTAATAAGTCTTACCTCAGCACCAGCAGTTTAGTAACAGCAGATTCAAACCAGGCAGAGAAGAAAAGAGAGGAAGATAGAGAGCTTTAGAGAACTCTACTTAATTCTGTAGTTGCAAATTAACCATTTGAAGTGTGTATTGCCCTTACTGTGCATAAAATCAATACTGATTGTCACACCCAGATGTCCCAATGCCTTCCTGAAGGCCAGCTAGGAGTACCTGGAACCCTGTCTCTGACAGTCTCCCCTACATGCCTTAACTTCATGATGGAGATTTCGTCCAATCCCCCAAAACAAAAGTAGTCTCTTAACCCCACAGCCTCTGGATTATCATCTTCTTGGAAGAGCAGCCAAGACCATTTTGATCTTTGGCAGTGAACAGAGGTAGAAGCAGGAGGGATTATTTTTGAGACGAGAGAAACCCAAGCTCCACTGGTGCAAGAAAATTGGCACAGAAGAGGTTTTTTCTGGCATAAGAAGACAAACACTAAGAAGAGTAAACAGAGAAGTACACATGCACACACTTACCATTAGGGAGTTCCCTGATCCGGTGGTCCAGACTGTGAGCCCTTTGGTTCCTCTCTCCCTCTTTCAAAGACTTCCACTGGACGCTCTACTCAGGACAGAACTGTAGTCTGTCTCCCACACTTTCAAGCACTCTTGCAGGTAGGTGTCCTTTACTGAGGATGAGACTGCGATCCAGTGCCAGCCATCCTCATCACAATCCTGATTTTTGGCAAGCGTCCCTACCATCCGTAGCACAAGGAGTGGTCCTTTCCAGTACAATCCTTTGCCTGCGTACTTATGATCTGACAATAACAAGAGATTACGTTTTCCAAAGTTGATCGCTGACACTGAGAATCAAAAGGAATGTGCGTCCTTTGCTTGCTAATGCTGTCAAATGCCAGCTGCCAAGTCTACAGAGAGGTAAGGAGGCTTTTCAAACAAGGAGGTGGACTATGTAATCCAGGGTCCCATCTAGGGTGCCAGTTATTTTACTGACTGAGTCGTTTTTCTCCCCAAAGATGGGATTCTTTTCCGTTCAGTATCATGAAGCCAACACATAAAACTGAAAATGAGGGGCCAGAACAGCGGCGTTATTCAATGACCAGAGAATGAAGGAGTAGAAGTGTGGTTCGCAAACCAACTTCTTGTTGTGTGAGAGGTGAGGGGGTCCAAATATAAGATTTTTACTTGTAGTGATACAGGAGTTTAAAAGAAATTATTTAGGCAGATAGTGAGGGTAAGGAAGTCCTCAGAAAGGTTTTCCTTTCAATGAAAAACAGCCCCCAAATCGTTTCCTTTTCTAACAAAGAGTAGCCTCTATCAAGCTGCAGACACAGAAAGGCAAGCTAGCAGCTTGCACGAGGGAATGCTGGCAGCTGAGCCAACAGAAAAAGGCTACCTGGGGCAAGGCATGTTCAACATGGCGGCTCCATTTTCTCTTTTGCTTGCCAACCACGTGTGCAGTAAGAAGAACAGGACATGGTTACTGTCCAAGTAGAAAACCCATTTGCATAATACGAAGATTAGTGTGGGATGACCATCTTCTTTGTATGCTATATAAACATCACACCTGGTCCAACCAATGTTTGGGCCCTATGTAAATTAGACACCGCCTCCTCAAGCCAGTCTATGAAACCTGATGCATTCCCCCGCACCCAGAAGTCCCACTTGGGCACCCCTCTCTCTCTAAAGAGAGAGAGCTATTCTCCTTTCTCTTTCTTTTACCTATCAAACTTCTGCTCCTAAACTCAATTCTTGTGTGTCCATGTACTCGGTTTCCTTGGCATGAGACGTAGAACCTTGGGTATTCACCCCAGACAACGATGCTGCTTCAGAAGGACCTGGGAGGAGGGAGCAGTGTCTTTTAAGCAACAGGAGAAACGTGTAGTGCCTTTTTGAATGTGCACCAGAAAACCCAAATTTCAACATTCCAAGAAACTGTGTGTTGGTGGATGTGAGGCAAGCTCTGTCTCCCTGTGGGACCCCTCTAGGCCACCGTGTGCCATTTAGTGCCAACTCAGGCACTTGACAAGGGCACTTAGACTCTTACCAGGCCCTGAGCTCCATGGCCTAAGTGACTCTGGCTTCTGACTGGAGGAAATTTGCAAACCCCACTGGAAGGATACAGAGCCCAGGGCTTGGCCAAACTGGGCAGTCCTGGGAACCTGGTCAGTCCGTTATCCACCTCCGTGAACATGCAAGCTTGGGGAGGGAGTTTTTCGGGGCCAGAGTGGGGTGGGGTCTGACTCCAAGACCGTTTATTATTCCATAAAAGAGGAAGGAAGGTTAGAGCCCATCACCAACCTAGATGTGGTAGCTTCACAAGAATTAGGAGTCAGCAGTAGAGTCTTCAGGAAGAGATTATCTGGTGAAGCCAAAGATGAAGGGGACTGATAGTAGAAGTCCTCAAATAAAGGGGCTTCTGACAAATGTCCCAGGTGCAGAGACTTGTATTTGTCAGGTGTGTGGGACTAGAGGTATAAGTGTAGCTCAGAAATGACATCTGCAATCGTCTAATCTGTCTTGAAGCCCTTTGGAGCCTGTCAGCAGCTGGTTTCGCCCTCACAAAGGATTCCTTGGCCTCAGGTGGTCATTCCTGAGAACTCAAACTCTTATTCCCTCCTAAGGGCTATAGACATCCTGAGGGTGAGGGGGCTGTGTGCACTACTTACTGCGTGCCTTAAGTTCCCTCACCCTGGGGAAATAGGAATGGTTACTGTGAATCCAAAACATATAGAATCCAGTAGTTGGGTTTTTGTGTTCAGGTTTGGGTGTCTTTGTCCTCCTCCAAAGGGTACTGTTCCACTTCTCTTTACCCTTCCATTTTATTTATTGTAAGAACAGAATTTCCACATTAGCCATTGCCTGTTACAAAAATATAGTATTTTTTTTTTTCTAATGAAAGTTTTGTGCATTAAAAACAAGGGAAATATTCATGTCCTTTCTGGGAATGGGCAGTGAACTTCTCAGAACCAGAGTACTGCCTTCTTTTTGCCCGTTTATGGTTTTCTCCAGTCCTTATCATGGTGATTGTCAATTGTCATGACATTAAAGGAAGTGCCATTTTAGCATAAAATTTAGAATATAATGAAATCTGAGGTCAATTTGAGGCCATCCGGTCAACCATCTTGGTTCTAACCAGTTTTTACCTGATTCTCCTGTGGAGGAAGTTCTGTCTGCATGCCTTCCTATTTTTTTAAAGATAAGCAAAAGTAGAGCCCAGTACAAATTCAACTGTGTCACATAGGCATTAGACTGGGCTTGCATATCCACGTGGTCTTATTCTAGGACCAAAAAGGCTGGATAATACTGAAAAATCAATGTTGTACCCAGTGCTTTGTTTCTTTATTTTATCCCAAGAGTAATATTTAAAACACTCTTTGATGTACTCAAAACCATAATAGAAGACAATTTGTCTAGGCTACAAAGGATCAACAGAAGGATGATATATTTCTTCATCAAGCTCAATAAATGCCATTTTGGTAGATTAGTTGACCCATTTGATACATTAAATAATCAAAACACTAAAGGATTAAAACACACCATTGTCATATAAGAGATATTTGATGATTTCAGCAGACAAACCAAGCATTTTCAGTTCCACTCTGCTTAAATTTTGTTTGTATAAGCACTTTTTTCAGTCTCTTTCAGAGCAACTAAAGTCTTAGTCTAATTACAATAATGAAAAGTTGAAAAACTTTACACTCCATTTCCCATTAGAAAAAAAAAAAAAAAGATGCTAATGAGTTCTCCTGAGATATGGCCATTTCAAAGTGTGCAACACCTCCCTGTGCCCCTTCCTTGCTCCTGCTTTTGCCATGTGATGTACCTGTCCCCCTTTGCTTTTTGTCATGACTGTAAGCTTCCTGAAGCCTCCCCAGAAGCCAAGTAGACATTGATACTGTGTTTTCTGTAAAGCTTGCTGAACTGTGAGCCAATTAAACATCTTTTTTAAATAAAGTACCCAGTCTCAGGTATTCCTTTTTAGCAATGTGAGAATAGTCTAATACAGATACATGTGTACATAAATACATACATACAACAGTATACATATAGGGAAGGAAGTGGATGTAGATGCATGTGCAGACATACATAGACATACATATGGATGCATACATACATAGAAGTTGTGAGTACTTTCTGGATTAACTTAAATAATGTCAGCCAATTTCAATTTTACCTCTTCCATTAATATAGTTCAATTGAAGAAAGCATTTTTTTTTTTTTTTTTTTTTGCAGATACTTACAAATGGAAACAAAACCCATTCCCTTATTTCAAGACAAAAGAGTCTCAAAATCTATGCAGCCTCCTCCATCAGCATGAGTGTAGCTAAGGAGAGATTAATCATGGTCCCTTCTGTACTTAGAATCTGTTCTTTCTAGGCATCCATTTTTCTGCTTATTATTACTAGAGATGTGCATTGGGATTTTATGGTGGTTCTCAAAACATCAACTAAACAAGCAAAATTACATGGTGACCACCGTATATTGCATTGTAATCAGTATTCTTAAGAGTGTCTCCCTCAGCTCCTGTTCCTTATATACACAAACACATGCAAGCTGCATTCTCTCCAGCATTATTCCCCTAAGCCATTTCATCTGAAGCAGATGGAATTGCTTATTTTTCATTAGCTAAACTATTTTCTTACCTAGGAAGGAAGATTGGCAATACCAGAAAATACAGTATTTCTATGAAAGATCATTCTGTCCAGTACAAACTCATAACTTTTTCATTGTAATTTTACACCATTACATATTTTCTTTCTAAAGAGTAAAAGTTGGCATGGTATGTAGTTTCTTTTTAATGCAGGTTGAGAAGAGATGAAGCAATTTTCTGTAAAGAAAATTTCTAAAACACAGACTAGAAAACTAGTTTTACTTTTCTTAAGCTGAACCGAAGTAATATAATAACAAAAGAACTTTAACATGTCATTTACAAAACGGAATTAATCAATGTGAATACTGTGGCAAAAAAGGGCTTGGAAGAGTAATCTGCTAAGCAAAGACCAGAATGTTCTGCTCAAATTTAATGAAATGTCCATAAACTAAAATAAATTGCTATGAATGATTTCAGGTCAAATACACAAATGTTCCAAGAGATGCAAAAATATTTAGGAAGTCTTTTGAGTACAAAACCTTTGAAATTTATATCTTGGTTTCATTTAAGTACTGAAGTTACAGAAAATAAATGAATATAATAAATATAATGAAAGAGCTTACTGGCATTTTATATACAAAGCAAAATGTTTTCTATGTCAAAATCAATCAATTTAAATTAAATGTTTATTTGATGTACTTACTTGGTAGATTGTTGCTGTTCCATCTGCTTTAAAATCTTTGTAATATCTACTAAAATAACTAAAGGTAGAGTATTAGATAGCTACAGTGACATTTATTGGTATAGTAACTAAATAATCCTAGGAATGAAGAAGGTAAGCAAAGCTTAGATGTGTGTATGAAGAATCTATAAATTTTAATACTAGCATAAAGCTAAATTTAATTTGCATTTTCCTTATAGATTCATATCTGGAATTAAACCTGATTATGCATTAGACTCTTAAAAGCGTAACTGGTACATGGCAAGCATTCAAAAAACGTGAGCTATTATTAATGTCATTTTTACCCCAGATTTGAAATAAATTTATCCTTAAATTTTCTCACATTCAATCTATTTTTGAAAGTAGACTACTTTTTGAAATAAATCATTTTGTGCATTTAAAACTATTACAATTCATTCACTTAAGCCAAAATACATATTTTATAGGTCATTCATTTATTTATACATTCTTCCTCTTGCTATTTTATTATTTTATTCAAATTGTTATTTATTGCTTACTTTTGTGAAAAGCACTTTTTCTTAGGCTATGAAGTTACAAAGATAAATATGACTTCGTAGCTTTATATCAAATAATTTATAGTTAGAATGTGGAACTACAGAAAGAGCAACATAAAGATATTAGCAATACTTTACTTGATAAAAGTTTCCTCACAGTAATAAACAATATGTTTTCATAATAGGAAATACTTTATTTTCAAATTCCTTATTCTTTCTTGTATTGCAAGCACAAATCCATATCAATGAAATAGAAAAAAAGAAAAAATGTATTTCTCATTAAATGCCATCATATATTAGATGTTATATGTGACCATGTTGCTTTCATTCAGATGAATAATCACTAAAGATTTGTTTCTTTTTCTTTCAATGTCTTATGAAACTGATTTCAAAATAAAGGATTCTTTCCAATTAATTAACACAAACTTAGATCAGTTGGCCAAGAGAGTGAATAAAATAGAAATAAGAACGTAATTGGAAACCATTGTGTATTGAATTATTAACTCTCAATTACTGGACAGTTTCTAATAATAGTTAGCCTTCAATTATCTCGTTACTCTCATCATTTACCCCCACATTATGTATTGGAGCACTCTCTTAATTATGAAAGACATGATGTCAGTAGTCTTTGTTTAATAACTGATAATTTAACTTCATGTATTAATCATTCCATATACAATTATGCCACAGGATCAATAGAATTTAATGAACTCCAGTCAGTGAAATAGTTATAAATTATTCATGTCTGAAAATGAATTATATTAAGTTAATCAAACTGATAGTTTTCTAAAATAAATTATTACACAAAGGTAATATATCTTTTAAAAAATGAGTGATCTCTACAATAACATCCGACACTTGTATGTACCTAGGGCATTGGAACAGGAAAAAAAATTTCAACTATGTTGTTTTAAATGCTTTAGTTCAAATGTATCACAAATATATGTATTAGTATTAGTAGCAATTTTAATGAAATGTATTAATGAGTATTTCTATGCCAGCTTACTAATTTTAAAAGTGAGCTCATAGAAAGCAAAACTTTTATTTACATATTTGTATCATATATGCCTACAGAAAAGCACTTGGAATATGCTAATGTTTACTGAAATTATAGATTTTAGTTCAGAGTTAAATTAACTTAAATGATACTGTTATTGTCTATCTTCAGATATTATGTGTAAGTTTTATAAGAACATTTCTGGAGATAATATGGAAGACAGAGGCACAAATTTTTATAGTGGTTATATCTTTTAATTGCTCCCACACAACTGAATTTGATTTTTTTTTAATTCATCATCTTTTTATACAAAAGGCTACCCCAAACCACATGTGAAGTAATTTCTGAATGGAAGCTCTTCCCTTTTCTACTCTCTTTTGTTTTTCACTTATAATTACCTTAATAAAATACATGTAAATATGAAAATGTTAGATGGCTAGAAGACAAATAAATCTCAATGTTAGAATTAAAAGTTGAGCATTTCAGAATCAAATTCAAAGGAAAAGAAATCACAAATAGGATTAATAGAAACAAAGATTAAGTGATGTTTAATCATATCTTATTAGGGAAAACTTTTGAATAAAATTTTTATTTAGAAGCAGAAATCAATCTTAAATTAACAAGACATTCTAGTTCTGTATTCCTAAGAGTGTTTTGTTCTTTAATACAATAGGAAGGATGATTATATTCCTAGATATTTTGCATTTTGTAGGTATTATTCAAAACTTTCAATTAAAGTATATGGTAAATATGTACGGATGAATTAAATAATTCACAACCTAATAGCCATAATAATAATAATGACATTAAAAAGACAATACTCTGATTTATTTTCAGATTGTATTAAAAAGACAAAAATATATAACAGATATTGGCAAAGATGAGGAGAAAAAAATACTATTATATACTGTTGATGAGAATGTAAATTAATGGAGCCACTCTAGAAAATAATACAGATATTTCTCAAAAAACTAAATATACAACTATCCTATGACCCAGCAATCCCATTACTATATATTTACCCAAAGGAAAAAACAATAAGTATATCAAAGGGATACCTACACTCACATGTTTATTGCAGCACTATTCACAATAGCAAAGATGTGGATTCAATCTAAGTGTACATCAACAGATGAATGAAGAAAATGTGGTATATATACACAATGGAATAATATTCAGCCATAAAATAAATGAAATTATGTTATTTGCAGCAACATGAATAGAACTGAAGGTCATAATGTTAAGTGAAATAAAACAGGCACAGAATGACAAATACCACATGTTCTCACTCATATGAAGGAGGTAAAAATGTTGTTCCCATGAAGTTAAAGAAGGATAGATACTTAAGGCTAGGAAGGCTGTGTGAGTAGAAGTGAGGGATAAAGAGAGACTGTTAATGATTACAAATGTACAGTTAGAGAGAAGATCCACGCTGTACTGTTTGAAAGCAGAATAGGGTGACTATAGTTAGCAACAATGTACTATACGTTTTAAAATCCCTAGAAGAAAGGACTTGAATTGTTCCCAACATATGGAAAATAATATTCAAGGTGATTAATTTCCCAAATACCCTGACTTGATCATTACACATTCCAGATATGTAACAAAATATCACACATACCCCATGAATATGTGAAATGTATGTTAAAAAATTTTTATTAAAGGAACTAAAATTTTTGAAATAATAAAGTAGTGTGAAGACAAAAGATGATTTTTAAAATGTTAAAAAGTAGTTTTATACTTTTTACCCATGTCTCCTTTTTCTTTTTAAAAATGTTATTTATGGAGTACAATGTATGATCTGATATATGTGTACAATGTAGAATGATTAAAACACATTAATTTATTCATTACCTCATTACTTATCATTTATATGGTAAGACATTGGATACTATTTTAGTTATTTTTAAATATATAATACTTTATTTTTAAATATAGTCACCATGTTGTGCAATAGATCTCAAAACTTATTACTCCTGTCTAACTGAAACTCTGTACCCTTTGGCCAACATCTTCCCATTCCTTCCCTTCCCACTCCCATTCCCCTAGCCGATGGTAACCATTATTTTATTTGCTACTTCTATACATTTAACTTTTTAAGATTCCACATACAAGTGAGATTATGTAACATTTATCTTTTGTGCCTGACTTATTTCACTTGCCATAATGTCCTCCAGGTTCATTCACGTTGTGAAAAATGATAGAATTTTCTTCATTTTTATGGCTGAATAGTATATTGTATTGTGTATGATTCTGTTTTCAAATTCCTTCTCCAATGTAAATCACTTCCCTTTCTCAACATTTCTATTGAGCATATTTTAATTTTGATTTTTGAATCTCACATTTTAAAAAGTTGTAGTTGTTTTCTTCATATTTTACTCATTTGTAGACTCAAGTTTATATTACTTTTTTCATTTACATTGTTTACCATATAATTTTTATATTAGTTTCTGAATTTTGACTGGTCAGACACTTATTATATAATCTTTATATATTCTTAGGTATTTTTATGAAACTTTAAATCTTTGATTCAATAATGTACACTAATGGAATAATCTATGTCCTTATGAATTTAAAGTCAGGTTGATTTACATTGAAAATAAAATTTATTCTTTTATCACTGATTTATTTACTGGTTGACAAAATGCATAAATGAGTTAAGTATTAGAAATTATAAAATTATTTTTTAATTCATCATTTATGTTACCACTCAGAGTCTTTTCTATATTATCAAAGAATATTCAAACATGACATTTTAGTTTACACTGATAGATGATAAAGTTATTTCAGCATCCCTGAAAGAACTTCACAATGGTCACTGTGGCATATAAAGCAGAATATGTTTCATTAACCACCCTGAACTCAAAGGTAAGATCAGTCAGTATGATTAAGCCTAGTACTGGTTATTAATACAATACCAGGCCCTGAGTCTCATACTTGTGGCTCTCTCACCACAGGCCCTTTGCAACGCTATCTTCTTGAGTGTCATCCAGGAAATTCTTTTCTTCCCCAAGATCTTGGCCTTCAACCTCTACTCTCATTTCCATAGCATCCCAAGGTTGAACTAATTACAATTACTATCATTTTATATTTCTAATAGAACAATTCTTTATCCTTCTATTTCTTACATATCAACTGTGATGGTTAATATTGAATGTCAATTTGATTGGATTGCAGGATGCAAAGTATTGTTTCTGGGTGTGTCTGTGAGCATATTGTCAGACTGGGAAAGGCAGACCCACCCGTAACCTAGGTGGGCACCATCTAATCAGCCACCAGCACAGCTAGAATAAAAGCAGGCAGAAAAACATGGAAGAACTAGACTGGCTGAGTTTTCCAGCCTTGGTCTTTCTCCTGTGCTGGATGCTTGCTCCCCGGAACAACGGACTCCAAGTTCTGCAACTTTTGGACTCTTGGAATTATACCAGTGGTTTGCCAGGGCTCTCAGGTCTTCAGTTACAGACTGAGTCAGCACCGCCGACTTCCCTACTTTTGAGGTTTTGGGACTGGAGCTGACTTCCTTGCTCCTCAACTTGCAGATGGCCTATTGTAAGACTTCATCGTGTGATCGTGTGAATCAGTACTCCTTAATAAACTCCCTTTCATAGATATCTCTATTCTATTAGTCCTGCTCCTCTAGAAAACCCTAATACACAAATTATTCCTGGATTTTTACTTTCTTATCTAACTGATAAGATAATAATATACATGATTCTAGCAAAAGTGTAATTATAGTCCTATCATAAAAATGTGCCAATCAATGACAGTACAGATACAGATGCAATAGCAGGTTTTATTTTCCTGTTTAGGAAAAGCATTTTTTTCCTCCTATATTGCTTTTCTCTTCCCCTAGTGAAATTTTTACAGGCTTAGCAAAGATTATGATGTACAAATTATTTTCTGAAATGAGTGTTAGAAAAATGGTTTCCAAAAAAATCTAGTTGTAATATCTGGCTATATCTCTCACACTGATATCCCTTATAGACAGTGGTTTCTACAATGGAATCAACGTTAATACACATGAATTATGCTCTCTCTGGAATGCCAAGATTAATATGTATAGGTCTATTTATGAGGACAGTGTCCTCACCCTCTCATTCTGGGTAATAGTCCCTCTCATAGTGTCTTTTATTTCATCTCTAAAATGTTCATCGTGAGAAATATGAGGTCCAATTGAGTTAAGAAAAATCTTCACAAAATCTTTGGTGACTAAGAAATGAGATTCCTTTTTAAATTCACAGTAACAACTTCAAAAATTAGTTTCAGATAAGATTAAATGATCATGTTTACACCTTTCACATAGGCTTTTAATTCAAATGTCTTAATCCAAATTCAAACCTCAGACTGGCTGCAAATGTATATGGTTCTTTTACTCTCTGATCAATCTTCTTTTTCCCTATCAGTTAGTCTGTGATTTACAGGGTATGGGTATTAGACTTTCACCAATTCTTAACCTGATTCAGGTGGAGTTTTGGAGCTTGGCCAAGCTCATATTCCACAGATTTTCCAGTCTTACCTGCTCATTTTAAGATGAGAGAGTGTTCACCCCAAATTACCCTAGTCATGGGAACAAGAAGTTCATTATTCAATAACCAATCCTTTTCTCAATCCTATCAGGCATATCTGGAACTAATTAAATGCAGCTTTTCATCATGCCCAGAAAATTGGCATTTTATCATTAGTTTTGTTCTATTACATATCAGGACTCTGCTCACAATTACCTTCCACATGCAAACCGACAGTGTTCCCATCTCAATTGGTAGATCTTTCAACTACTTTTGGAACACTGTTGCAAGCCATTGTTCAAAGCAATACACACACACACACACATATATACACACACATATATATACACTTAAGCACACACGGACACACATAGACATACACACGTGCATGCACACTTAACATAGACAAATATACATATATATCATATATATATATCTCCATTCAAACTTGCTTTATTTTTCTATAGTTAATTATAACTTTTGATGTTACATTTGCAACAATATTTAATACGAGGTCAAGAATTTTACAAAATTGTTTCTTTCACTCATCGAACTGGTTGATGGGCACAAAAAAAAAAAAAAACAGAAAGAATGAGTAAGACCTAGTATTTGCCAGCACAACAGGCTGACTATAGCCAAAAATGATTTAATTGTACATTTTTAAATAACTATAAGAGTATAATTGGATTTTTTCATAACACAAAAGATAAATGCTTGAGGTGATTTTTATTCTGATGTGATTATCACGCATTGCATGCCTGTATCAAAATGTTTCATGTAACCCATAAACATATCCACCTACTATGTACCCACAAAATTAAAAATTAACGTTACTGTGAAATCAGTCACAGATACTAGTGCATTTGACAATTTGAGGACAATCTCACATTATGCCATCATGTCAGATGTGATCAGATAAAGGTCATAATTTCAGATGTTTTCCATCAACGTCTTTGCTTTTTGGTTTCAAAGACTTTTTAGGCTCATCTCGGTGGTGAATCCAAAATAACATAAAAATACATCTCTCCAAACCTGTACAAACACTTTGCATGGCTCTTCCTAATATTTGCTAGAACATGACTTCTCTCATAGGATCCTTTACTTACTCATTTGCCTAATACAGAGTATGAATGTAATTTCAGGGGCTTTTCCACACATGGAAGAACAATGTAATTTTAATAAACCCGTGTTTCCTATTATCAGAACAGAGTTTAGTTTTTCTTTACAATTTCAGTTTCTGTAAATGCCTTGCATAAGCATTAATCTTTACAATTCTTCTTAATTCCTTACATCCCAAGGAATACAGGGATTTGATCTTTCTGGAAGTTTTAAAATTCACATTCCAACTTTATTTCTGATATAGTTGATCATGAACAGCTTGTTCCCTGAAAGCTACAATATTAATATAAGAGTTTGGCATCATAGTTTAAACTAATTCCAATTCCAGCTTGAACAGAAAAGGAAATGCTTTATAATTATACAAGTATTTAAGCATAATACAAGGTCCAGGACCTAGTGAGACTACAGTGGATGCTGTGATAACAATAGAAAATGAAACCAAAAACAGTAATTCCTTGTTTTGTTGCAAACTGATATCTCTGTTTCCAAGAATACATGTTGAAAAGTAGCCTCCAACATCTTGCAAATTTACATTTCTTCCACCCAAGAAGCTAGCTATTCTGAGGCTAAATGTCCACATTCCAATATACAAATTCCAAGCAGAGGACACAGATTGGCACAGTTTACATGAGAAGCTAGTCTCTGGACCTGGGATGCCTACCTTGGTTCTGTATTTTGCTATCTGGGCTTCCCAGAACTAATGCTGTAGCATTACATCTAGAATTCGGGAATGGTCACCCTAAAGGATGGGCAAGGAAAAACATATCTGGATAAAGCATCCACCAGTTAGGTACTACAACTTATAGTTAAGCAGTTTCAATAATTTTATCACTTACTGTTGAGTATTTTTCACAAGTCAATTCTGATTGAGTTTAGCAGATCTTTCCTCTCCCACTCCACGCATCTGCAGCTTGGTCGTTATAATCAGCATGAATTCTTGGTACAGTGAAAAGCCTAGCAGTTAGGTGGCTATTTCACCAGAATTCAGAAATTAAAAGAAAACAGGCACATCTGAGCAAGTAACCTAGGCGTAATTTCCTTTAAAAATCAAACAATATATCCAAAGCCTACATCCCAAATTATTTTCATTCCATGGATTTTTTTCCTAACATAGGTATAATTTTTGGTGACTTCAAAAATATTTAATAAAAAATAATTCCATTACTAAAATATATATTTTTAAAACATCTACTGCAATAGTTTATTTTAGGAAGATTAAACTGTAAAGAATAGAATTTTAAAGCCAACTTGCTCTTGAAAAAACAGTTTATGTGTAGGTTTAGGTAAAATAATAGGATATGGAGCTGAGATTTCTAAGTTAAAATCCATCAAACACCTATTAGCTATGCGGATTTGAGAAACTGACACAATATATCTCAATTATTGCAGATGAAAAATTAAGATTATAATTTTATCTATTCTTTATGACTGTGGTATACATATAAATGGTCAACAGAGATGAGGATCTGTGAATGGCAGTTGGGATATGAAAATTATTCAGTAAATATTAGTAATTCCACTAAGCTACTGTGATGAATGACAAATACATGTAACTACCACTGATGATTTACTTGAGGTCTAGTTTCATGTTTGTGTCTTTCTGCCATTTCAAAATAAACCTCAAAACTGAACATATTTTCTTCGGCTCCCTCCCCACAGCAAGCTGTTTTCCTTAAGGGTGCCAACATTGTGCCTGCCAGTACATTTCAACCATCCGAGTCCTGTTTGTCTCTTTCTTTTCCCTCTTTATCAAGTCATATGCATTCTCTGATGATCACAGTGATCTTAAATAGTATATGGCACATTTCAGGAGATCAGGAAATGTTCCTTGAATGCATTGAGGAAATATTTTTAAAAAATCTTTCCTCAGTGTATCTTAATGTCAGATTCCTTATGTAAATCTTAAATCTTGAAATTGACCCCAGGTTAATTGGTGATGTAAAGAGCAAGTTGTTCCTATTTTGAACATCGTGTAAAATACAAAGGCATTTCTCTAGTAGTTATATTTTGGTAAGGGTTAATCAAAGCACTAAGGAAAAGAAGGTGAAAGTGGTAACTTTTCTCTCCATCACTAAGCCCGAGAACTGCCTGATTTTTCACACAAACAACAGAGGGGTAGTCAATGTACAGTGTGTTGTGGTGATTACTTTATGGACTCTAATGAATAGCAGATGGACTGAGCAGTGAGGGTTCTGTAATGAGGGTATTCAGGTGACAGGCAGTCACGCAATGCCATGAGCACTCACAGAAAATGAGTGCCATGAGGAAGATTTGTCAGAATAGACAGAAAATTTTCTTTCTATGTCACTTAATTATGTGATTATAAACACTACTTCTAATAATATTTTGTAAAATACTGAAAAAGAGAGTTTATCACTTTTATCCAAGAGATATAATTATGGATATTTATGGATAATTATGTATTTAGTAAATATATGTAAGTAAATTTAAAGAAAACATAGTTAATAAGACTGAAAATATGTATCTATTCATGATTCTGTAGAGACATTACTAAAAACTTATTTAATTATAATGATCAAACTACCACAAAAACTCAAACATTGATCTACAAAAGATTGTAAGTGATTCTAGGGCAATCAAAAAGCATTGTAGGGCTAAGAGATAAAGACAATTAAAACCTCTCAGAGAGTCTTTCTACAGAAGATTACTAGAAAACTTTGTCTTTATTATGAGAAACTAAAGATTAAACATTGTGTTTTCTCTCTGTCTCAGCCGGTAAATAGATGATAGATAGATAGATAGATAGATAGATAGATAGATAGATAGATAGAT
>NC_045434.1:47229249-47267900 GCF_002776525.5 Piliocolobus tephrosceles | reverse complement strand
GATAGATAGATAGATAGATAGATAGATAGATAGATAGATAGATAGATAGATAGATAGATAGACAATTGATGGAAAATATTGATGTAGATACAGATAGAAGGTAAAATTTATGTTTTAAAGGAATGGGGTATGTTTTAAGCATTTTAATAGCACACGAATCCAGTTGGCAGGTCTATAAATGCCCTAAAGATGAAGGGATTTGCAACTCGTAGGCTACAAATGATCTCACTGAGGCTCATCAAGAAATTTAGAAAAGAATTAGAAAGAAATTGCATTTCAATTTTTATATGAACATGTTAACAAGGAGAATATTTATGTGATTGACAGTGCCTTACATGCAATTTTAGGGAAATAACTTTTTAGGTATACAAACTTAACCTCAAAGATTGTAGCTGATAGAAACTTAAACTACCAGAAAAACACACACACACACACACAAAATCTAAAGTGTTTTAGCTGATTCTAAGATATACGGTATTTAATACAGCAGCAGAAAAGTTATTTAAAATGTACCTCTCCCGTGTATTATAAGGAAAATAAAATCTGTCAAATGGGTCACTAGTGGATGAGAAATTTGACATGCATTGGTGGCAAAATTGAAATGTCTCTTCAAGATGCTTATCAAGTTATGATAGTGACTTTTTAAATAACTTGGCATTTTCAATGCAATAATCCCCCTTTCTTTAAAAGTCAGGGGTTCACTGTGTGTGTAACCTTGTGGGACTCTTTTTTATCTTTATTTCCAAAAAAGATCACTTTCTTTAAAAGAAATAAGAAACAAAAAAATATATTCTACTTTGGGTGCTTCATATTTTGAATCTCTTTATCATACAAGTTTTAAAATGAATCCACATATTTAAATTTGTTCTGAAATTCACTGTACGGGAGTGAATGTGCCCTACTAAGGCAATAATCAATTTTATTTCTTTGTCTTTTTATGTATTGTAGACAATATAGAGGAAATGTAACAATTGAGATGTATTTGTCATTCTTCAACACAGAAATCACCATGTTAGATTCTGAATCCAAAAAAATGGGTTGCCAACATTTTTACAAAGTTGAAAAGTTCAAGACATTTATATGAATGTTGGAAATAATCCAATTAAACTGGTTCCACAATGAACAGCAACAATGATAACTTCAATAATTTAATTTAGCTTATATCATCCCCCATTCAGCTCAGTAAAGGTGAAGTGCATTCTCATAGCATTCATAATTTTGTAAACAAGTAATTGAGACAAAAGCAAGTTTTTACATAGATGCAAGGAAAACAATGAACTCACTAGGGACTTTAACAGGAGAGTGATTATTTATATAACATGTGTTTTGCCATTTCATGACAATATTATAATTCCCTTTTCTGAAACTAATATTAAGGAATAAAATCAATTTAATTTAATATAAATATAAAATTGATACTTCTAACACACGTTGTAATGAGAGATGGTTGAGAAGAAAATAATAAGCTTCATTTCTATAAAAAGAACAGTTGAGTAATGATTAATTTGCTTAGCAGGCAAGGATCTAATTTCAAACTGGTGAAAAGAGAAAGAATTTGGCAATAATAATATATCATAAAATAGATACATAATCCTATATGTTATTTTTGAGAAGTTTCCTTAATAACATTTATTTTTATATGTATCAGAGTATGTACAATGTGATTTTATAACAGCAATATATAAACAAACTATTAACTATTTCAACTCAGCTTTAATTAAAATTTCATCTAGAAAAGAGCTGGCTATAAGCTTCAGTAGTAAGAAATTAGAAATATGTATTTGAGAATACAAGACCCTAAATTAAAATCAAACACGTTTAGATTAGAAAGAATATTAGCAAATATTTATATAGCAGTCATGATATATGAATATAAACCTTCTCTGTTTCCTATTATCATAAAGGAGGATTTCTGTTTCTCTGTTTGCTAAATGTATTCCCATAATATTGAAAGATTGATTTTGATACTTCCAAAGTCGATGATCTCACAATTTTGAGATAGTAAATGTTATTTTAATAGGAGTGTTTCATCAAGATGGCTGCAGTATGAATGTGCTGTAATTCAATTATATTTGCAAAGGATGGTTAAGTTTATCAATAATCTTACTATGAATAACTGAAACATATTCAACAATATTCATAAAATAGGATACCTAGTATATGCCAAATTCTTTTTTAGGCTCTGCTGATACTGTAGTTTAAAAATAGGTAAGGATGGAGTTGATATTCTAGGGAGGCAAGTGATAGTTAAATAAATGTATAACATATCAATGGGAAAAATGCTAAAAAGAAAGATAAAGCAGAGGAAGAGAGAGAAAGTGATAGGTAAACCATATTCTTCTATTTAGGATAGTCAAAGAAGGAATCTCAGAAGAGGTAACACTTAAACAAAGGCCTATTGAAAGCAGGGGAGGAAATTCCAGGTTGAGATACCATCAAGTGCACAGCCTCTGCCAAAAGAACGTGCTTGATATGTTCAGAGAACAACAAGGAGGAAAGAGAAGCTGGACCAGTGAGAGCTGTCGGTCTGTAGTGGTAGCAGTGCAATGGGCGATGAGAGTTTAATTATAGAAGACTATAGCCTCACTGATAGAATTTAAGATGAAAAGACTAGACAGAATCACTCAATGACGATGCTCAATTTCCCATGAGAGTTTGCAATTATGTTCACATATCAACTGACTTTGGCCATTTAATGAAAAACATTTTCAAAATTATACTATTTAAAGTTTTTTAAAAGTTGCAAATTAAAATGTTTCTAAAGCCAACCTCCATTTCCCAGTTCACTCCCAGAGCTCAGTATCAGTTCATTTAACCATCAAATGCTCTGTCATTAAATTTCAAAGTATATATACCCATAGCTTTTGGCGTTATTACTTACATGCCTAATAGACATTTTGTGCTTTTCTCATTACAGTAGCACAGAAAACTCTAGGTTTACTCTACAAGTCTACTTCTTTCACAGGATTTTCTTTCTCTGAAATTGATACAATTCTCCACCTAGTTTCTTAGGCCTAAAACCAGGAAACATCATTGATTCATAACTCTCTCATATACACAACATCTATTCCATCAGCATATAATTGTAATTATCTGTCTCAATTCTATTTCCTATCATATCCACTGCCAACTCTCTGCTAATTCTGGCCTATTATCAGTTTTTTCCTGGGCTGCAAAAATAGGTTCCTTTCTGATTTCCCTGATAGGTTTGCCTCTCCTCACCTGCCACCCATCAGTCTGTTCTGCAAGTTCATCTCACATCAAAAATGGTCATGCCTCCTATTGTGTACTGAGATTTGATGGCTAAGCATGTGTTATGGTTGAACTGTGTTCACCAAAAATTCACATGTTGAAGTCCTAACACCAGTACCTCAGAAGGTGACGTTATTTGGAAATAGAGTTTTGCAGATGTAATTAGTTAAGATGAGGTTATATTAGAGTAGGGTGGACTGGGCTCCTAGTCCAATATAACTGGCATCCTTATAAAAAGGGGAAATTAGAGCACACACAAAGAAACACACAAGGAAAATGTGAAGATGAAAGCCGAGATTGGGGCAATGCTTCTGAAGGTCAAGAAATGCTACATATGACAAACAAGCTGGCCAAAGCCAGAAGAAAAATGTGGAATGAATTCATCTTTATGGCCCTCAGAAGGAATCAACCTTGAAGATTATCTCCTTGGACTTTTAACCAAGACAACTGGAGGCAATACATTTACTCTACTTAAGCCACTAAATTCAAGATACTTTGTTATAGCAGCCCTAGCAAACTGTTACTAAAATTGATACATAATAATGACCTCAGTATTTAGTTTAAATCCATCATGACTCTTTTTCCAATGGCACTCCTTGGACATATTATAAAGGTAGCTAAATTAAAAGCTGAAGAAAAGTATAAACACACCTAATAAAATATAAACAATTTCAATTCTTAATAAGCTTATGTTAGAAATTTTCAAGAGGAAACTCATAGATCATTTCCTCTCTGTCCTTCAAAGAAATTTATGTTTTGCCCTCAAAGGCATTGCACGGTAGGAGCAGTCCTCTACCTCCATATTGAAGAAGTACATTTTTGAAGGGCAGGACAGAAAGTGGCTTGCTTTCAGAAAAGAAAAAGATTTGAATTTGGTGTTTTTTTTCAGAACTATGGAATGTTGTAAAATATATGTTATATTTTGAACTCCCTACAGTCATATTTGCTATGAAACCTAAATAAGGTTGATATATTGTTTAAAGGTCATGAAAAACATTAAGATAATTATTCTTTGCAAAGACCAATGTCACGAAGCTTTATCCCTATGTTTTCTGTTGTGAGTTTTAGTTTCAGGTTTTAAGTGTAACTTTTTAATTCATTTTGAGGTTTGTGTGTGTGTGTGTGTGTGTGTGTGTGTGTGCATGGTATAAGTAAGATGAAGGTATCCAGTTTTCTCAACACCATTTGCTGAAAGACTATTCTTTGTTCATTGTGCATTCTCAAAACCCTTTTTGAAGATAAGTTGACTACGTATGCATGAATTAATGTTTGGACTTTCCTTTCTGTATCATTGGACTACATGGACAGGACATCAAAACCATAGGCAAACAAAGCAAAAAAAAAAAAAAAAAAATACAGGCAAGTAAGATGACATAAAACTGAAAAGCTTCTGCACAGCAATGAAAACAATTAGCATATTGAAAAATGAGCCTTCAGAATGAGAGAAAATATTTGCAAACCATAAATCAGATAATGGGTTAGTTTCCCATATATATAAAGTATTTGTCCATTTTCTGTTGCTTAAAATAGAATTTTTGAAACTAGGTAATTTAAAAAGAAATTTGTTTGTTACAGTTATGGAGCCTGCGAAGTCCATGGTCAAGTGATTTCATCTGGTAACAGTATTATCACTGGTGAGAATTTTCTGCAGAACACTGAGCAGGTGCAGAGCATCACATAGCAATGGGGTGACCATGCTGACATGCTCAGGTCTCCCTTCCTCTTCTAATAAAGCCACCAGTCCCACTCATGATAACCTATTAATGTGTTACCCCATTAACCAATTAAGCTTTAATCCATGAATAGATTAATCTATTCACGAAGACAGACCCCTTATGACTCAAACATATCTTAAATGTCTCATCTCTCAATATCGTCACATCAAGTATTGAATCAATGTGACTTTTGGAAGAGACAAGTACTTAAACAAGTGCATATAAAACAACTCAAAAAACCTTTGGCAAAAACTAATAAATTAATTAAAAATGTGTTAAAACTTGAATAGACATTTCTCCAAAGGAGATACATAAATGGCTGACAGGTATAGGAAAAGGTGTTCATATTACTAAACATCAGGAAGTGTAAATCAAAACTGCAATGAGAGATCACCTTGCACCTACTAGAATGTCTATTTTTTTTAAAAAGACAATTGCTAGTTAAGGTGTGGAGATATTGGAACCTTTGTACACTATTGGTGGGACATTCAAATCGTGCAGCTGTAACTGGAAACAAGATGGGAGTTACTAAACAAATTAATATTAGAGCTACATAGGATCCAGCAACCCCACTTTGGAATACTTATCCAAATAATTGAAATCAGTGTCTTGAAGAGGTGTTAGAATTCCCATGTTCATTGCAGCACTATTCATAATAGTCAAGTTGTGAAAACAACCTAAATATCCACCAACAGATAAATGGATAAAGAAACTGTGATATAAGCATATTGTGGATTATTATTCAACCTTAAATACAAAAAGAAGTCATGCAATATATGACAACATGTTGAACTTTGAGAACATTATGACAAGTGGAATAAGGCAGATTGGACATAAAATCTTAATTATGCAAGATGAATAAATTCTGGAGATACACTGTGCAACATTGTCCCTACACTTAAAATACTCTATTGCACATTTTAAAAGAATTTAAGATGGTTGATCTCATGTTAAGTGTTCTTACCACAAAAATAAAAATTTTAAAAATAAAAATTCTCTCATTTTGACTTGCTTTGTATACACTTAAACACAAAAATTATTTTGAAGTATAAAAGAAACATCACCACCTTGGACAGTATAATATAGAATATAAAATATAGTAAAGTATAATAGTAAGCATAATCTCACTACTCATAGATAATCATGGATAATAATGGGGTAAACATAATAGTTAATGGTCTTATATCCATCTGGTAAATGTCCATAAGTTTTTAAATATACTCCTATGAGTTTACAATACAAAATTTTCAATTTTTCTGGAATGTGGATAAAGTTTGTTTTAATATCAATGCATTAAGAATAATTGGAATATTGTCAACAATTGTTTTCCATCTAACCTGTTGAAATTGTGAAATTGTTAGGGGAAAAAAGCACATTACAAGAATAAATAAAATTGATAAACTCTTATCTAGATTAACTGAGAAGAAAAGAGAGAAGAAAAATAAGGAAGTGGAGACACTACAACATGCACTTCAGAAATAAAAAGTTTATATAGGAATACTATGAATAATTACATGTCAACAAACTGGATAACCTAGAGTAAATGAATAGATTTAAAAAATAATACAACCTGTCCTGATTAAATCAGGAAGAAATGGAAAGCCTGAACAGAGCGACAAATAGAGTGAAGTATAAAATATATCTGAACCAGACTGACATAATTAAAATTACTCCTATTTTCAGATGCCATGATCCTAGAGAAAGATTCAAATTTTCCACCAAAAACACTGTTGGAACCAATACATGAAATTAATAAAATTCAAGTTACAAAATCAACATATAACAGTCAGCAGTATTTTTATTCAAAAACAACAACATAGCTAAAAATGAAATCAAGGACTAAATCCCATTTATGATGCCAACAAAACCAATAAAATACTTTAAAATAAATGTAGTGAAAAGGTAAAATATTTGTACTAAAACTACAACATGTTGATGGAAATAAACAGAAGACACGCCAAAAAATGAAAAAAAAATATGTATTTCTTGCTCATGGACCAGAATAATCAAAAATGTTAAAAATTTCCATACTACTCATAGCTATATACAAATTCAATGCAATCCCTATTAAAATCTGAGTGACATTCTTCACAGGAATAGAAAAAATTATCCTAAAATTTGCACGAAGCCACAAGAGACCCCAAATAGCCAAAGTAATTCTAGGAAAGAAAAAGTTGAAGGCATTGTACTTCCTAATTGAAAATTATGTTACAAAGTTATACCAATAAACACAGTATGGTGTTGGCATAAAATAGAAACAAAGACAAGGAGCATGAAACACAGAGCCCAGAAATCAATTCACACACAAATGATCAAGTGATTTTTGAAAAGTCCACCTAGAGGACACGATGGGGGAAAGGATAGTTTTTCAACAAATGCTGTTCAGAAAACCAGATTTCCACATGGAAAAGAATAAAATTGGAATCTTATCTTACACTGTTCACAAAAATTAGCTAAAAATAGACAAAAAAAAAAAAAACTTAAACTTAAGACCTGCAACCAAAAAGTTCTAGAAGAGATATAGGAGAAAAGCTCATTGACATTGGCCTTAATAATGTTAGTTTGTATATCACATTTATAGCTTAGGCTACAAAAGCAAAATAAAGAAAAGGGACTATATCAAACTGAAATATCTCTGCACAGCACAGGAAACAATCAATAAAATGAAAAGGCAATCTATAAGTTGGGAAAGATATTTGTAAACCCTGTATCTGATAAGGGGTTAATAAGACAAATTTATAAAGAACACACATAATTCAATAGTATATAAGGAAATAACCTAATTTAAAAATGGGCAAAAAGCCTGAATAGACCTTTTTAAAAAGGAGAAAGAAAAATGGTCAACATATATATGAAAAGGCAGAAACTCAACATCATTAATTATCAGGGAAATGTACATCAAACCATGGTAACAGAATGGGTGTGGTGGCTCATGCCTGGAATCCCAACACTTTGGGAGGACAAGGTGGGCAGATTGCTTGATCCCAGGAGTTCAAGACCAGATTGGGTAACAAAGAGAGATCCCATCTCTACAAAAATATTTTAAAATTAGCCAGGTGTGGTGGCATGCACCTGTGATCCAAGCTATTGTGAGGCTGACATGGGTGGATCACTTACGCTTTGGAGGTCAAGGTTGCAGTGAGCTGTGATTCATGACACTGAGCGGCACAGGTAACAAAGCAATACCCTCATCTCAATAAACTATAACAATAATGACATATTGCCTCGCACTTGTTAACATGGCTATTATCAAAAAGTCAAGAAATAACAAATGTTAGTAAAAACGTGGAGAAAAGGAAACTGTTGTACACAATTGGTGGGAATGTAGATTGATGTAAACATAGAAAACAGTATTAATTTTCTAAGGAATCCAAAAATAAAACTATCATTTGATCCAGCAATCCCTCTTCTGAACATGTACAAAAGGAAATGAAATCGCCTCCTCATAAAGATGACTACATTTCTATGTTCACTGCAGCCTTATTCACACTAGCCAAAATATGGAAATAAAAAAAATTAAATTTCCTTTAATGAATAAATGAATAAAGAAACCATAGTGTATACATATACAAGGGAATATTATTCAGTCTTAAAAAGGAGATTCTGCCATTTGCACGACAGAGATAAAACTGGAGGCCATGATACTGAGTGAAATAGGTCAGACACAGAAACATATTGCATGATCTCACATAGGTAGAATCTTGAACAAAAAAAAAAAAGGAAAAGAATGAAAAAGAAAAACAAATCAAATACACAGAGATGGAGAAGAAAAGAATGGTAACCAGGAACTGGGGGTGAGCTGGAATGGGGAGATGTCAGTCAGTTTATAAAGCAGCAGATACATAGGATGACTAAGTCTAAGGATCTAAGGTCTATGAAGACTATAGTTAATAAAATCATACTTTATTTGGGATTCCTGCTGAATGAGTAGATTTTAGCTATTCAAGCCAAGCACAAAAAATTGGTAACTTTGTGAGATGATGGATAAGTTAATTTGCTTCACTATAGTCATCATTTTACTACATATGTATTACATAACATCATATTGATCCCTTTTAATGTACACAATACAATTCATATAAAAATCACACTGAAAGACAAAAAAAGTAAATATCTAATTCTGAAGGTTAATACTTTAAGTCATTATTTTGACTTAAAACAGAGATAATTTCCCACTTAGGTGTGATTAAATGCTTTTTCCATAGCATTAAGCAAAAAGGTGAAAATCACCTTTTTAAAAACAGATCTACATCACTATAAACAACTATTTCAGTTTGTATCACTGTAATATAAATGGAAAAAAAGTTAACAGAATTCAGATAGAACAAAATTATTAACTTAGGAACATAGCACATTCTGGAGTACAAAGCAATTATGAGAACTCCCTTGTTTTGAAATATGTGGGATTATAAATTTTGACTTGACAAACCTGTATATCAGTAGTTAATAAAGAGGTTGTAATTTAGAATCTTCCACCTCTCTGTAACATTACCTTTCCTCAGTTTTTTAAAAAAGTTTATTAATTTGAATTAAATGATTATTGATGACTTTTTTGAAATTTAATTTAGCAATGATTCTATTGTATATTGTTTCCACTACACATACGCATAGTCAAATGTATTGAGTATTCCTCAGAATTTAATATAGTACAAAATGATATTAAAGTCAAATTTAAAAACTCAATGACACACTAAAGCAAATTCACATGCAGACTAGTTCCTTATATGTATATATTTAGTATATCAAAGCAGCAGTAAGTTTTCTTAGAGACAATACCCTTTTTAGTAAATGCTTACATGTTGATTTTCTATTTTGTCTTATTTATTATAGACAGGAGACAACTTTCCAAATATAACACACACACACACACACACACACACACACACACACACACACACCCCTTTATCTAGGAAAAAGGAGTACTTTATATAGTATTTTTTCATTTCATGTTTCTTCAAGAATGAAAGAAAAAATGCTTGCAGCGCTATCGTTGAAAGTTGAACGGTTAGTGGGAGGCGCAAGTTAGTTTTTTCCCTCATTTTATTTCAGAACGTATTTTTTTAATCTGGCATCTTGATTTGTGACACTTATTGAATTACCAATTGATGATACATAGATATTAATAAAGTCGAAATAGAAGATACAATTATTTTATGTGATTTTCAACTAATAAGCCCCAATTAAAATTACTACTACATTATTTGTATTATTTAAATAACATATTTTGAGATTTTTTTTAAATATAAAGATTCGCTATGTGGTGAAAATATACAGATTGGGGAAACAATAAAAATATTTTTTGTTCATTAATTTGGCAATATTGGCTGCCATTTTTAAAATATCTATAAAATTAAGATAAATGAAAATTATAGGAACAAAATTATTATTAGTATTAGTTTTGTTAATATGATCTTAAATATTCCATAGGATTTTTGTGTAATCAAATAAAATAAGACACAAGAAAACATTTTGCAAACTGAAAACCAACTTAGATGTATGAAGTTCAGGATTCAGCATAGATTGATTTGTAGAATCAAAATGGTTCATGGTTATTAATTATCATTACACTTTAGCAGAAGCTGAATTTATTAATGTTCTTCCTTGGCATCAGAATATGTAGCATATAAGGATATAGTTATCCCAAATTTAGGTGCTTAAATAATAGAGATGCTAGACTCTATTATTTAGGGATGACAGCAAAAAGAGGGTTATAGCAAATTTTTTGCATGTACTTTCAAAGGTTGAGCTATCTGTAGAACGAATCCATGTGGAAGACTATTAAAGTCGCCAGAGAACTTGGAAAGTATCCAGGTTGGCAAAATTCCTCCCTTTCATATTGAATATGAGGGGAAACATTTTCAAGTATTCGATTGTATGAATTTATGTCTGCAGAAAGACAATTTTAACAGAAGTTAGTGGTAGGCTAGAAAAAGGAAAACATGCCATATCCTAAAAGTTGAATTTTTTTCATTATTGAAGTAAGAATAAAAGATACTCAATGAGTCCATCTGTATAGTCTGATCACTGAACTATGAACTGTGTTGTATGACAAGGTAATTCAAAAGTATTTCCATAGTATTGACGAAATGTCTTTAATACTATCTGTAGATCTAAGTATCAATTTATCAAACAAACTGCTGGCTAATTATTTTATTTCACAGGTATCTTTAATTATCCAATCCATCATTTTAAATAATGATTTTTTTAAAGTGAGTTATCCCTGAATACTTTCTCAGTTTGAAAAGTACTAAAGAAATGAATTCAAGAATTTGAAATCTCAGAGATAGTCTCCACTCCATTTTCTATTTTTTAAGAGATGAAGTCTTACTCTGTTGCCCACGCTGAACTGCAGTGGTGTGTCAGAGCTCACTGCAGACTTGAACTCCTGGGCTCAAAGTGATCCTCCAGCCTCACCCTCCTGAGTAGCTGGGCCTACTGCCTACAGGGATGCATGCAGCACCGTGCCCAGCTTCCATTTAATTATTACAATTCATGGTTTGCCAAGCTGATGTTCCATCAGTGGTGCCAACTTGCACTTCTTGGTAGACACATCTTATTAAAAACTGCAGAGGTAGTATCCACACTACAGGCCTAATGTCTTTTCTTCTGCCTCATACTAGAGCTATATATTTTACTGTATTTATCCATTGTTTCACTGTGTTGGAGTTCTTTAATCTGTATTCACTGGACATAAACAACCATGTATTGGAAGGTTGCTTGCTGCACCGGATATATAAAAGAGAATGATACTAGAGATTCAAAGTAGTTTCCAAAAAAACACATGCTTTCTGTGCATGTTTGCCCCCAATCAAGAATTTCCTTTTTATAAATTTTTTCTCTAGTTTACCATAAAACTTTGTTTTACTCCCTAACTCTTTTGATAATTCTTGCTTAGTCTCTGCTTCTAAATGCTCTACACATCTCTCCCCAGGTCATTCAGACTGAGAGATTTAAATGAGGCAACCCTGTTAACTTTTATAAAATGTTAAACCAAATGCTTAACAGAACTACAGCCCTTTAATATACACAATTCGTGGTGTTCCCAAAGGTTAAACGTGCCAATGTGACTTTGATTAGTTTTGACATTTTAACAGTAAAATAATCTCTTTCTTTCTGAGTAGGTATTTTGCACACAATTAGGGTACAGTCTCTACTTTTTTTAACTTTTATTTTAGGTTTGGGGTACATGTGAAGGTTTGTTACCTAGGTAAACTCATGTCATGAGGGTTTGTTGTATAGATTATTTCATCTCTCAGGATTTAATCCCAGTACTCAATAATTACTTTTGAAGTTGTGATTCCTTCATTATGACATTTTAATATCCAAATTACATCTATACATATTCAGAGAGATAACAGTCTTTAAAAACAGACTGATCATCATTAAATAATATTCTACATGAAGATAATTTACAAGTGGACATAATTTAAAGGTGATTCCCCCAAAACAGTTGAATTCTTTCCCACTGAGCGATAATGAGCAATTAATTTGCCTAGTTATAGATGGGCTGTGTCTCTTTTTTAAAACTCACCAAGAATTGATATTTAGGAATCATTATCCTTCTTATAATTGTTGCAAGATGGTTAAGTTCATTTGAATTTAGGAATTGAAAACTCAGGGAGATTATCCCACTTTAGTATTATCCATAAACCTAGAAAGCCATCACTGTACTACAGCTGACACTTGAACAACACGGGTTTGAACTGCATGGGTCCACTTATTTATATATTTTTTTCAATAAATACATTAGAAAAAATTTTTGGAGATTAAAATAAAAACTCGCAGATAAACCACATAGCCTGGAAATATTTAAAAAGATAAAAACCAGAAAAAAATAGGTATGTCATGAAAATGCATAAAATATATATAGATGCTAGTCTATTTTATCCTTTACTACCGTAATATATAAACAAATCTATTATAAAAAGTTAACATTTATCAAAACACAGGCACACAATACAGACTGTATATGGTGACATTCACAGTGGAGAAAATGTAAACACATGTAAAGATGCAGTATTAAATCATAAATCATAACTGCATAAAATTAACTGTAGTATATACTGTGCTACTGTAATAATTTCATAGCCCCCTCCTGTTGCTGTTGAGGTGAGCTCAAGTGTTTGGAGTAGCTACTTAAAATGCCATGTCACACTAATCATTTAGGCATGAGCAGTTCCAGCAAATTGTGTATTGCAGTAAAAAATGCTCTCTCCCAATTCTCGCCTCTTCTTCCACTGGTTTAGTGCAACATTGTAAATCTCTAATAAACTCTTGGAACCCATACGAAATGCCACCAGTGATGCTAGAAGTGCTCCAAAGAAGTAGAGAAAAAGTAATGACATTATAAGAAAAAGTTGAATTGCTTGATAGGTACCATAGCTTGAGTTCGCAGCTGTGATTGCCCACTGTTTCAAACAGATGATTCATCTTGTAAACGCAGGATATAAATTTACAATATCATTATCAAATATAGTATAGTACTGTAAATGTATTTCTCTTTCTTATGATTTTCTTAATAACTCACCAGTTTTAGAGGAATGTTCTGTTTATTTCTAAATAACAAATCACTCCAAAACTTAATGCCTTACTTTATTATAAGAACACAATATATTATACATAAAACATACCACAGGTGTGTTAATCTACTCGTTTATGTTATTGGTAAGGCTTCAGTCAACAATAGTCTATTGGTAGTTAAGTTTTCAGGGACTCAAAATGTATTTGTGGCCTTTTAGTTGCACGGGGGATTGGTGCCCCTAACCATCACGTTGTTCAAGGGTCAATTGTACAATGTTATCTACAAAGTTATCTTTCAGTAAAATTTTCAGAGACTCACTTTATTTTCTTTTAGGAAAAATCTCACATTTTTCTCTCATAGAAAATTGTTTATAGATACTTAAACTGAGTTTACTTATAATAATTAGACCTTCGTGAATATTGCTTGACATAGACTTCTTTGGATAAAGTTTTTCCATTCACATTTTATTAACACTTTTCAAAATTAAAAATAAATGTAATCACTTCATATTTTAAGTACTACATTAAGAAAGTCCTTGACAAGTGAAGGAAGAAAATATTATTGATTCAAATGAAGATAAGTAAAACAAGATATTGAAACTCCAAGAAGACTCAGGATAGAGCACTTTTTCACAACAGGACCAACAGGTTTCAATATCTTAGCTACTTTCACTATGACATTGATGATGCAGGATATTTTCTTGATCCCCTGGCAAGATTTACAACAGGGATGCCCTGTTTATTCAGCCCGCTGCACTAAACCCTTTGCGGGAGCGAGCACGTGAGCAAACCAGTGCAGGCTGGCGGCCTCAGCGCTGGCAGGAACAAACTCCCTTTACTCAGGTCCACTGAGCTCCACCCCTCCCAGGAGAAAGTACATGATAGTGCAGATACCGGAAACTCCATTCAGGCCCCGCGGCAGCTTCCATCTGGGGGTGCCTGTGTCCCCAAGGCCCCAGAGGACATGTTACAAGGCTCTCTTAGCTCCACCATCAGAGAATAGCGTGTGTTATCAGGTCAGTGGGCGCTTTCCCTCCTCTCATGGGGTGGCTGCCCTCCACCAGCGAGGGCAAAGGGCCAGTGTGACCTTTTTGGGTACCCACTCTTTGTGGTTCCTGAATTCTTGTCTGGTGCCCAAGAAGAATAAGGTTACACAGACAAATCGAAGGATGATGAATGTGGAAAATTTTATTGAGTCATGAAAGTGACTCTCAGTGGAGAGGGGAGCTAGAAAGGGGATGGAAAGGGCACTTGGCTCTCCTCTGAAGTCAAGTTGCCTCTCTCTAATGTCTAACCATCATCTCTGAAGTCAAGTTACCTCTACCTGATGTCCAGTCACTTCTCTCTACCAGATAAGTCTGGGGTCTTTATGGGCACAAGATAGGGCTATGGGGCTTGCTGTAGGGAGTTTTGGAAAAGGCAATATTCGATTGATAGAAAGACATTATACAGAAAGAACCAATCAAGAGAAAGCAAACAGGATCAAAAGTTCCTACATTGGGCTGCAGGTTTCAGGCTACTTTTGGCTTGAAGCAGGGGATTCCATAGGGACCTGCCCCTGTCTGCCTAGAATTTCTCTGCCTCCTGCCTCTATCATTAATAGTGGGACAGTTGTCATTTTTTTTCCCTCTATTCTCTTTGTGACACAACTAACTTATAGCTACAATTTCACTGAAAAATGATGTAAGCAGTGTTTCAAAACACAGAATAGTACCTGGAGTACATATTCAACTCTCACTAGAGACCTGCTTATTTCCCAAAATATAACCTTAGTCATTTGGAATATGCCATCCTACTCATTACAGCAACACATACATATGAGCAATATAAATGTGTTCATCTCTATGTAACTATTTTTTATAGTTGTCATACAAATCAATTTACCCCATAAGAGAAGATAAGTTTGCTTTTTCTGGTTTGTGCATATGTGTGCTTATTTTTGTTCTTTTTAATAATCCCAGAATGGAAGTTTTACTACAAGTCTTGCATGGAGTATTCAGTAAAATGTGCTGAATAAATTTATACTGTCTATTGAATTAGATTTTTATATACTTGATAAGATATTTTAGAGATCTTCAAATGCCAGCATCTATGAATGTACATAATATTTTATGGACTGCTTTGGGATGCCATGATTATGAACCATAATTTATATTAGTCTTTCAACAATTATTTATTAAGTGCCATACCATTATCCTGATTCTAATCCTGTGGTCATGAGAAACTCAGGTGCAACACAGACACATTCTGCTTCATAATAACACTCATATTCTGGCAGGTAAAATAGATAGTAAAGAAGTAAACAAATAGAAAAATAAATTCAGAATGAAAAAGTGCTACTAAAGAAATGAGCATATTTACATGATATTGAGTAATAAAGGGGAGAAAAATTACTTTAGAATATTTGATTAGGGAAAGCCTCCTCAGGAAGTTGATATTTGAGTTCAGACATGTAAAATGAGAGAAGCTAGTCAGCAAAGGAATTAGAGAAAAAGAAAAAATTAAAGAGAACAAAGGTGAAAGGACTTTAAGAGATATATTATTTTGATAGTTAAAAAATAAGTTATTGGAGGCATGAATTACAAAAGAAGGTGCTAGAGAGTTGGCAAAGTGACAGCTCTTGTAGAGCTTTGCAAACAATGCTACAGAACTTGATTTTATGCTAAATTCAATGAAAAACTTAAAATCAGTGACATGGAGATTATCTGATTTACATATTTTTACAATCATTCTGTTTCTGCGTGCAGTGTGAATGGTAGGAGGGCCAGTATACAAGGAAGAAGGGTAGCTATAGTCCTGGGCATTTGGAAATTTCCAAGTAGCTTTTTTATTATTTAACTCTGCAAATGATGGTGCACTGAAAAGGAATGTACATATGTATTTGTGCAAATAACGTGATGTTTCTTCAGGATAGATTTATGTAAGTCTTAAGTGAAAGCGCCTATGTTTTTTTAAGTTAAAATATTGGTCATTTCTCCTTTTGTCATTCTTAATATTTGTATAAAAATCCTTTCTGCTTTTGCATTGCATTTTTGCACATTTATTTGAACGCTTGGTTTCAGGAAAATTGAAACAAAACTAAGTATATCTTAAATAGAATAAAGTTTTCTATAGACACAACAGTAAATAAAATTATTTTCAGAGAATAAATTGTAAATTTAAACATATTATAGTCACTTGACCTTCTTTTTGATACATTTAAATACAATATCTGGCCTAGCTCATCTATTTTGTCATTAGGAAAATAAATCTAAAGAGATCAATTAAATATTGCCATGAACATACTCATAAGGAGGACATTCAGGCTGAAGTAAGTAATCAGATGATTCTTTTGATATATATGGAGTACAATCAAAAAAAGAAGAGTTATCTTTCATCTTTCCTGCTGTATAAATAGTAATATAAAATTAGCACACTGGGAACTTAGACATCACTAACATAACCCTCAACTATAAACACTTGACAGAGTGTTAGAATTTTATTTTAATTACTTTTTCAATGAGCAACATTATTAGAAAAGTATTTCCATTAATATTTCATCTTGAAGATCAAAACAGAAATTGTATTCACATAACGCTTTCCCATAAGTGTTTTTTATTTACATGACATCCATTATTTTCTCTCCGAATAAGCAGATTTACTGCCGTCAGCATGCTAATGCTGCAAATAAATTTCAATAGAGTATATAGGAACAGGAAATAAGATCCCTGGAACTTGGCCATAGTTTGATTTGGTCTCTTGTTAGAAGTAACATTAATTTGAAAGAATAGATTGATTGCTGACTTGGGAGAAATATTGTAAAGAGACAAGTATGTAGGCAGCAATGTAGCATCAAATTTTGCTGAGTATTCACTAAAAATAAAACTGTGTATACAAACATGTAGAATTTATTGCTTAAGAATAGCAATTTTGCTCAATTCTTATACTGCTTTCAAATTATCTAAAGTCATTTGTATCTGTTGTAAATGAAAAGTATTTGAATTATTCTCTGTTTTACCCAGGAAATTAAACATACATGTAAGTTAAACTCCACAAGTTATCTTACTATATTATAGGTAGTACAGTAGCCACCATATTATATATATTTCAGAAAATAAAATATTCTCAGAAAAGAATCTGACACTTTAGGAGGCTTTATATACATTTAATTAATTTATTTACTTTTAATTTTAGAGAGGGTCTCTCTGTCGCCCAGGCTGGAGTGCAGTGGTGTGATCTCAGCTCATTGCAACCTCTGCCTCCCAGGTTCAAACGATTTGGTTGCTTGCCTCAGCCACCCAAGTAGCTGAAATTACCGGTGTGTGCCACCACGCCCAGCTAATTCTCTTTTTATTTTTAGTAGAGACGGGGTTCCACCATGTTGGCCAGGCTGATCTCAGATTCCTGTGATCTGCCCCCTTGGCGTCTCAAAGCGCTGGGATTAAAGGCATGTGCCAACGTGCCCGGTCTATTCTAATTTGTTAAATTGGAATTTTTGAAAGTTTCATTTATAACAAACTAATCACTACAAGTGTACTCTTTAATCTACTACTTTGACTAAAAAATATTGTGGAAAGCAAAATAATGGTCTCCCAAATGTGTTCACATCCTGATCTCTGAAACCTGTGAAATAGTTACATTGTATGGAAAGAGGAATTAAGATAACGGAATTACGTAGTTAATTAGCTGATTTTAAAATATGGAGATTATCCTGGATTATCTGGTCATTCCAATATAATCACAGGGGTCCTTACATGTGAAAGATGGAGCAGAAGCATGAGTGTCAGAGCCCCAGCCTTTGGAAGGACTCTACTTGCCATTGTTGGTTTTGGAGAAGGAAGATGGCTAGGAACTAAAGAATGCTACCAAGTGGAAAAGGCAAGAGAGTGGATTCCAGAAAGTAATACAGCCCTGCCAACATCTTAATTTTAGTCCAGTGAGGCCCAATTATGATTTCTGACCCCTCCAGATACATACAATTTTAAAAATTCCATTATTTTAAGCCTCAAGTGGGGGTTATAGCAAACTAATACATACATGGAAATACATGGTGAATAATTTTAAGGGGGTGACTTTGATATTTCTTTGATATTGGTAAGATAGGCAAATATAATTAATAAAGCAGTATCTCATTAGATATATCCTAAAGGGGAAGTACACATTCTGTGGGTGAGAAGCAATGAATAGTCTTAATATGTTATGAATCCAACCATAAATTAACACCAATTTTTATACAATCTGTCTTAGTCCATTTTTGTGTTGCCATAAAGGAACACTTAAGGCTGGGTAACTTATAACAAAAAGAATTTTATTTGGTTTATGGTTCTCTAGACTGTTCAAGAAGTGTGGCATGGGCATCTGCTTAGCTTCTGGTAAGAGGCTCAAGCTGCTTCCACTCATGGCAAATACCTAAGGGGAGCCAGCATGCAGAGATTACCTGGCTAGTGAGGAACAAGAGAGAGAGGGAAGTAGGTAGGTGCCAGGTCATTTTTAACACCTAGCTGTCTCTTGGGAACTATGATAATAGAGCGAGAACCCCCACTCATTGCCATAAGGACGGCACCAAGCCATTCATTAGTGATCTGTCTCCATGATCCAAACACCTCTCACTAGGCCCTAACTCCAACACTGGGGATCAAATTTCAACATGCGATTTGCAGGACAAATATCCAAACTACAACACAAACATACTAAAAATAGTAAGTAATGTTAATACCATAGCATCTTACTAATAAATGCTTCTCCAAATCCAGGGAACGAACTTCTTAGATTACATGTGTATTAATTTAAAAATCACCATTTTGGAACAAAAGCATGTTAGCCCTTTAAAAATTAAAGACTCACAAAACCTACATTTATTCAACATATTTTAAAGGGAAAATGCAGTCAGTTTTTAGTACGTTTGGTAAGTAAGTTTTCCCATAAATAGATACTTTCTTTCTCTGAGAAAATTATCTTTTTGTTTCAAACTTAATCTTGGTTCTTGAGTTGCATATCTGACCTCTTGTATCATATGTAGGAAGTGGTCTTAAAGGAAGCTTATATATTTATATTAAAATGAGATAAGAGTGAAAATGTATCTTTTAATATTTTAATTTAGCAGTTTAGATTTTGGAAAAATTTTACAAAAAAATGTTTTAACACAAAATCATTTTATTCTTAGAAGTAGAGTCTATATATCACTAACTCAATTATGTCTGCATGAATAAAAAGTTGGACTCCTTTATTGGACAGTTTTTTTTCAAACATACACAAGAAATATAAACAGATTGGACAGATAACCTACAAAATTTTAGAACTGGTCCAAATATAGACTGGTGATACAAAATTCTAAGTTTAATAACAAAGATTTAATACTGAAGGTGTTTCACAAGTTCCTTTAAATCCGAAACAAGGCAGTTAGTTACTGGTCTTCATTGTACACAAAGTCACCCTATGGTCATCCAAGGAACAAAATATAAATGGAATTGGAATATATTCAATTTTATCAGGAATGTCATCTGGAGCATACAGCAACAAATGAAATGCAGTTTTAAATAAGCAAATTAAAAAGATTGAGTCCATGGAATAAAAATGTTTAAAATTGTGGAAAATTGGATGGATACCAAATATGATTACATCTAAATTTATTCTAAATTCACATGATATTAGTAGTCTAGGACTAATAACTACTACTATTAAATTTATTTATGTTTCTCATGTTAAAATGGACAAAAAATATAGTCTTTATGAACTTCATTTCACTTATGTACAAAATAATAATTTTTAAAATATCTTCAGCATTTCTAATTCAACAAGATATGGAGGAATAAAGTAAGAATATGACAGGAGAAGATTAAAAATCCATGTTTGACGTTCTTTTTAACAGATCTTTCTTTTGGCAATTATCTTGTACTCTAATTGTTTTCAGCAGTGTATAACATTTATGAAGAAAGAAATAAAGGCATTTTCTACTGATGAAAGCATACAATTGTCTGACAACCATTTATAAAAAGATCATGTTTTAGAAAAAGAGAGAAAAATTGTTTGACAGGTTTGAAATAAATAATACAAATACAGAAGCACTCTGTGACCAGTTTAAAGACTTACACCTTCATGGAGAAAAAAGTGTACTGCAGCATGCTAAAATCTTGGAGAGTCTTCATGTCTACCAATAACTCTGCTTTTGTTAAACATGGGGAAATTCACCAGCATTTCGCCTGTCTACATTACTGAAACCAAAAGAGAAGCAAAGAAGTCATACCTGTGTAGTTTGGAGGAATGTAACAACAATAAAAACCACACCAATCTCAAACCAGGGAAGCAAATCAAATACAATGATCATTTTTCTGTTTACCATCATGGATCTTCTTACTCTGTTTTTGTTTTAGTTCTCATGGAAAGGGTGTTTTATACGCTCAAGAACTTTCCTAAAATATCTTTGATAACAAATAAAATGAACTAAAATAAAATTTCTAAAAATACGTGACTGATTTAGATGGGATCAGAGAAATCACATGAGGCATTTTCAGATAGATGTGAATAGCTATACCATGTTTTCCTCAACGTCATCATTAATTATTTAATCTATATAAAGCTATCTGTTTTTTCTTTTATTATTATACTTTAAGTTCTGGAGTACATGTGCAGAACTTGCAGTTTTGTTACATAGGTATACACGTGCTATGGTGGTTTGCTGCACCCATCAATCCATCACCTACATTAGGTATTTCTCCTAATGTTATCCCTCCCTAATCCCCCCACTCCCAGAAGGGTCCCAATGTATGATGTTCCGTTCCCTATGTCCATGTTTTCTCATTGTTCAACTCCCATTTATGAGTGAGGACATGTGGTGTTTGGTTTTCTATTCTTGTGATAGTTTCCTGAGAATGATGGTTTCCAGCTTCATCCATGTCCCTGCAAAGGACATGAACTCATCCTTTTTTACGGCTACATAGTATTCCATGGAGCATATGCGTGACATTTTCTTTATCCAGTCTATCACTGATGGACATTTGGGTTGGTTCCAAGTCTTTGCTATTGTGAATAGTGCCACAATAAACATACATGCACCTGTGTCTTTATAGTAACATGATTTATAATCCTTTGGGTATATACCCAGTAATGGGATTGCTGGGTCAAATGGTATTTCTAGTTCTAGATCCTTGAGCAATCACCACACTGTCTTCCACAATGGTTGAACTAATTGACACTCCCACCAATGATATAAAAGCCTTCTTATTTCTCCACATCCTGTCCAGCATCTTCTGTATCCTGACTTTCTAATGATCGTCATTCTAACTGGCATGAGATGGCATATCATTGTGGTTCTAATTTGCATTTCTCTAATGACCGGTGATAATGGGCATTTTTTAATATGTCTGTTGGCTGCATAAATATTTTCTTTTGAGAAGTGTCTGTTCATATCCTTTGCCCATTTTTTGATGAGGTGGTTTGGGTTTTTTCTTGTGAATTTGTTTAAGTGTTTTGTAAATTCTGGATATTAGCCCTTTGTCAGATGGATAGATTGCAACAATATTCTCCCATTCTGTAGATTGTCTCTTCACTCTGATGGTAGTTTATTTTGCTGTACAGAAGCTCTTTAGTTTAATTAGATCCCATATGTCTATTTTGGCTTTTGTTGCCATTGCTTTTGGTGTTTTAGACATGAAGTCTTTGCCCATGCCTACGTCTTGAGTGGTATTGCCCAGGTTTTCTTTTAGGATTTTTATGGTCCTAGGTCTTACATTTAAGTCTTTGATCCATCTTGAGTTGATTTTTGTATGAGATGTAAGGAAGGGGTCCAGTTTCAGTTTTCTGCACGTGGCTAGCCAGTTTTCCCAACACCATTTATTAAATAGGGAATCTTTTCCCCATTGCTTGTTTGTGTCAGGTTTGTCAAAGATCAGATGGTTGTAGATGTGTGGAATTATTTTTGAGGCCTCTGTTCTGCTCCATTGGTCTATATATCTGTTTTGGTACCAGTACCATGCTGTTTTGGTTACTGTAGCCTTGTAGTATAATTTGAAGTTAGGTAGCATGATGCCTCCAGCTTTATTCTTCTTGCCCAGGATTGTTTTTCCTTTGCAGGCTCTTTTTTGGTTTCAAATGAAGTTTAAAGTAGTTTTTTCTAATTCTGTGAAGAAAGTCATTGGTAGCTGGAGGGGGATAGCACTGAATCTATAAAGTACTTCTGGCAGTATGGCCATTTTTCTCCCTCTTTTACCCCTCTCTTATACTCACATTCAGATATTTATTCAATAAATCCTTATTCAGTGATGACTGAGTCTCAGATCCACTCCCAAGCACTGAGGCTACAACAGTAAATAGAATTGCCAAATATCATTGCTTATATATAAAAAAAGAGTTTACATTTTGGTGAAGATAAACAAGAAAAACATATGAAAATTTGTAGGAAGGTAGATTGTGTTAGAGGTGTAAGAAGCAAGATAAGGAGAATAGGGAGTATTGGGGTGGGCAGAAAAGCTTCAGTTTTATCCATTGTAATCAGTGAAGGCCTCAGTTAGAAGGTACTATTTGAATATCACAAAACTTAATGACTTAAAGCAACAATTATTGTATTAAGTTCAATTTCTGTAAGTAAGGAATTAGGGAAGGGCTTGGCTGGTCAGTTTTGACTTCAAGTCTCTTACACAGTTGCAATCAGATGGTGGCTAGTCTAGGAACATGTCATCTCACTTCATGTCTTCAGAGACTTTTCTATGTGATTTCTGCATCTGCTATTTGGAGATATTTAGAGCATGGCAGCCTCAGGATGGCCTACATGGAGGGTTAAGCCTCTAGGGCAAGTATTCCAAGAAAGAAGTAGATACCACAAAGTCTTTTTTACTTTACCTTGGAAATCATATAGAGTCCTTTTTCCCATGGACACAAATGTATCTAGATTTAAGGAGAGTGAAGGTAGACCCAGGTTCTTAATGTGAGAAATCTGAATGTTCCACTCTAAGAAAAGCATGTGTGATGTGATATGCTGTTGTTGCCATTGTGCAATATATAGTTTGTCACAGCCTGGTGACATGGCCTTTCCTCTTTTAAAATACCTGGACTTGAAAAGGAATTTAAAATTTGCATCTTTCTTTTCTTATGCAAAAGATTATGGTAATAACATTTCAACTCCATAAGGTTTTTTGAGAACTGGCATGTATAAGCAAATTAATAAGTTATAACTATTTTTTGGATATTTTACTATGTAACAGGAATTATAAAGTCAGTATAACTATATTTAACTATTTGATGGAACATATACTCAGATTAACTGTTATATAGAAATCTTACACACATATTATTTGATCGTTTGTACAACAAATATTTATTGAACCTCTAATTTGTGTCTTGTACAATTTTTTCATATCTGAAAAAGTAGCAGTAGTAAAGAATGAAACAGTTAATTTCATAATGTAAGATGAAATTTGCGTAGTAATAAAGTAGTAATATGTAAGTTACTGGGATAAATATCTACTCAAAATTGAATCAGATTATATTCAAATTTAGAATAGCTTATCTTTCTCTTTCAAATTTTAGAAATTTTGGAATAAATGCTTTATTAAAATAACCTATAATCTATTAAACCAATATACTCCAAAAAGCCACCTCGAATTTACGTCCAGGAGAAACTACACTGGTGAATATTATTGTGTTTCATGTCTGTCTGAAGTCAGGCAATCTGTTCTTCCCTTATACATATACATTTTTTTGTCTTTTCAATATAACAGAGGTTTAGCTCTACATGTGCTAGAGTTTCCTTTCCTAGTTAGACTCATTTTCCCAGCCTTCTTCATAGATCGATGCAAATGTATTACTAGTTCTGGTCAATGAAATTTGAGAGGAAATAGGCCTTGAAGCAATTTGACATGTGTTCTTGTGTTTTTCCTCTTTCTGCTGGTTGAAAGATGAGATGGGAGAAATCACAGATGCTTTTATGAACCCTCAAACAGGCGCTGTATGTTAAAGATGAAAGAGACACTGATCCACCATGGAATACCTAAATCTGATAGTAACATCAGAAATAAACTTATATTTTTGCCACTATATTTAGGGAGTCTCTGTTAGAGCAGTAAAGCCATTCAATTAATACCAGATGAACACAAGGGAGAAAGTTTTCTTTGTTGCTCCCAAATCCCCAAGGTCTAAGTCTTCAAATTGGAATAACTACAAGAGAATGAGCATTGTGAAAAGTAAAATAAATAATGATAGTATTAGGTTCTAACCCACAAATAAAATAAGCATTCATGAGTATACATATATAATAAGTATATATCAAAGCATAAGTGATATAAATCAATGAGTAAGGAAAAGAGAAGACATTGGGAGAAGAAGCCAGCCTTCCTTTCAGTAGAATTTTAATTTAAAAATGTGGAAGGAATGATGAAAATAGAAAATCACTGTTAACTAACGCCACAGCAATAATTATTGCAAGCAAGAACAATCAATGATTGCTAAAATTAGTGGGTAAAACATGATGAGAAAAATGATATTTGCATAGTTTCAAAGTATCTTCTCAGAATATACTAATTTGTATTAAGGGAAAAATAGTAATTACAGTGAAGAAACCTGGCAGGCACCACCTTAATCAAGTGATAAACTCATCAATATCAGTAATAAGGTATATTGACATCATGTGCATCCAGATATAATGCACTAAGAAGGGAATAACCTAATTTTATTGACATTCTTGCCCAAACTGCACAACCTCAGTCTAATCATGCAAAATCAGACAAAACCCAAATTGAGAGACAGTTTGCCAAAAGAACGGATTAGTACCCTTCAAAATAGTCTGTCATCAAAGACACACAAAGACTGACAAGCTGTCACAGAGTGAAAAAGACTGAAGATATATGACAACTAAATGGAATCCTGAGCCAAAGAAAAAAAAAGTTTGTGAAGTAGTTAATATCATTATATTAATGTTACTTTCCTAATTTCTATAACTATATTATGATATGTAAGGTGATAAAAACAGGAGAAGATGAGTAAATTATTATGAGAATGCTGCTATTTATTAAATTGTATTTATTAAATTGTGGGATGAGGGATAAACCTAAAATTATTTCAAAATAAATAGTGAAAAAGTCAAAGAAAGACTGTAGCTGTACATGTCAAGTATTCATTAAAAGAGCCTCAACATTTCCTTGGATTGACTAAACTTCAGTAAGAATTCTTCCTAGCTTTAGCATCCTGGCCTCTCTATTCTTAGTGCATTTGATTTAGAAAACTTTTCATTGTAAATTCTTGCTCTTCTTCTTTGAGATGTAAATCTCCCAGCCTCCTGCCAGTTTTACAGCAGTTTAACAACTTGAGAATGTCTTTCTCAAGGACCTGGTAGCCATGTCTTTGAAATATAATTATAAAAGGAAATAGTGCCTCTGTTTCTCAGTCTCTGTGGGAGGATAGAAGCCTAACTTCCAAAAGGGACAATTAACAAACACAGATGGCCTAATCACATTGACTAACTTTTCCCTAAAGTACTCCAGTACTTTTCATCTAGCTCACATCAGTGCTTTAACACTCAGCTGCCTTTCTGTTCCATAACCGGGAGCTAAATGATGAGAACACATAGACACATGGAGGGGAACAACACACACTGGGGACTTTCTAAGAGTGGAGGGTGGGAGGAGGTAAAAGGAGGAAAAATAAATAATTAGGTACTAGACTTAATACCTGTGTGATGAAATAATCTCAACCACAAACTCCTATGAGACAAGTTTAGCTATGTAACAAACCTGCACTTGTACCCCTGAACTTAAAAGTTAAATAAATAAGTAATAAGTAACATAAACAAACAAACAAACAAACAAACAAAAAACTCTGCTGCCTTTTATTTCAGGGGATCTGTACTGCCCCCATTGCAATAGTCTTGAACAAAGCCTTCCTTTCCTATTATTGTTAGTACAGCGATCCTTTGATTGTATTGAAGATTAACAATGTCTCATGTAACATAACCATTGTTTCATAAAAATTTAAGAATTTAAGAAGCAAAGTTAATTAACCTGATAAGTAAATCATACATTGCTTTAAAATTAAAATAGGTGATGAGGCTTTTACTCTTATCTAATTTGTTTTTATTTTAGGATTATTGCTGTGGAAGAAGAACAGGCTCCTAGGACTTCTGTGTGTTTCAACATTCACAACCCATATGTATTTGGATTTTGGAGTCAACAGTTTCAGACAATCCCCTACTCGTTGTCAGGAGGAGGAGAAAGAGTATAGACAAATTGAAATCTTGCTCAATCATCATTATTAACTGAGGAATGTTATTTAATGTTTGTAAACCCAGTTTTATTCATATATAAGCAGAAAGCAAGCATAATGCTTATGTTGCAAAATCACTTGAGAATTAAATTATTTAAGTAAAGTAAAAACTCCACAAGGCCAATTATGTATTAAACATTTCATTTAATGACACTACTGTTCTTTTCTTATTAAAACTGTTAGAGGAAAATCAAGAAACTTAGTAAATGCCTTTCAGTAATTGCTACTGCTACTGAAATGGGTTTTTATCAGCTAACATCAGATTACAACTTAATTAAGTAGGCTTTTTATTAAAATAATAGGAAATACAATAAATTGTCATGCAGCCATGGGAATAAATATGGTAAATGTTATTTATTTGTCAACATAAAACAAAATTTTATATTTAATGATTAACCTTTTAGAAAAAATAAAACAGTAGTGAAACAATAGCTTTTCAAGATGCAAAATACTTGTTTCATGATTAGATATTCTTAAATGAGTGCTTCTTTAATAACTTCCACAACTATGCAGTATTTCTATAGTCCTATGAAGCTCTTTCAAAGGTGTCTATAGCAGTAGTAACTTATAAATAAATTCGTGACTTGACTTTGTTGTGAGGTAACTGATGTTTCAAGGAATAACATGACTAAAAAGGAGAAAGTACATTATATAGAGCATACTGGTTCCCTTACATGTTTATGGTTGTCGGAAATAAGAAAGATGATATTAAGTGAAATTAACATGAGCGATAATGGAAATGTACTTGTGTATAGAATTAAATTTTTTATTTCTAAGGTATCATCATAGATATTCTCCTTCAATTATATTTACATAATCATTTTCTTATAGAATTTGTGTCTCGCAGAATAATGGTTGCATACAAAGAAAGTCATGAGGAAAACAAATCACCTAATTTCTAAGGTTATATTTCTAAAATGAATTTTCTTTATAAGATAAAGCACATAAAACCTATAAAGTTTATTAGTAGAAGGAATGTGTGTGTTTGTGTGTGTGTGTATGTACTAGTAACACTCATGGGTGTGTGGTCAAAGTATTTCTATTCTTGGATATTGGTAAACTTCAACATTAGAAGTCTTGCTCAAGCCTGAACGAAGTTCAAATATTAATATTCTTAGTACAGTGGTGGCAGATAGAAATCTCAAAAATCTTCTCAGCAAAACGGGAATGAAAGTAGAATACAAAGAAAGTAGTTTGGCTTATAAAGAACGGAATTCTGATTGGGTCACAGAAGAATGGTTTCTAAGGCTTTCTGGCCCATTCCCTGTGACATCCCAGGGGGAAAAATGCATGTAGACAGCCCTGTAATGAACCTTCACTTTCCAATTTTCAGCGTAGCTCTTGGTAATGAATACCAGCCCTATTCCAGAGTGTCCTTCTTTACCCCTTGATGTGTCCATTGCTTAAATGGTGAGAAAATATCATTTTATTCCATCAATGTACAATTGTACCCCAATTCTTCTCATGTTCATGTGAAAGCCTGCATATTTTTCCAGATAAGTGACCCCAGAAATTATAATGATCCATCTATTTAGTTGAGTGGCATAGTATTTTACTAAAATGACATTAAAATTATGCAGTACTATAACAAAATTTGTATGCCTAGGGCAAGGTTGGGAGAGGCAGGGTCCTTCCCATTGTTTCTACCATTTCACTAATATAAAAACATTCTGTGCTCCTACATTTATTATTGGTAATATATTGTATAGATTTAATGAAATATCATATTTGAGTATTATCTAGGAAAATAAAATAAAATCAATTGCTAGCCATTTATTAAAGAGTTAATATTTGCTCTCTAAAATGATAAACATTTTAATGCAATGTCAACTTAAAGATGTATCAGTGCTGTCCAATAAAACTCTCTGTGATGATGGCAGTGTTATGTATCTGCACTGTCCAATATGGAGCCACTACCCACACGTGACTATTAAGCACCAGAAATTTGGATAGTGCAATTGAGAACCTTAATCTTTTATTTAAATTTAATTAAATGTAAATAACCACTTATGGTTAGGTGCTATAGTCTTATACACTGTAGGCAAGATTATCTTATGGGGTTCACTTAGAATTCTCATTCTCAAACTCTTTCATAGTTTTACATATGTTTTTCTACTTTTGACAAAACATCCTGTATGCTAACTGCAGAGCAAAATAACTTGTTCATAGAGGTTCAACTAAGCAGATAATTATAAGTGAACAGTCACACCAATTGTTTATTTTACCCATAGGAGGACAGAAAATAAATTATACATTTTTACATCTGGGCCTATTTATTTAAAGAAAGGCTAAGTGACCTACTTTTGATTTGCATGTTGGGATGGATGAACTTCTAAATGATTGCTTCACTGGAACTTTTTACATGATAGTTGATAACGTAAGTATCGAGTCTTAATGTGTCAGTATTTTGAATTGCTCCAGTTTTATCTTACTGAGAAGTAACTTGAAGTCTGGAAGGATAGTTATAATTACTAGAATCAATAGCTCAAAGGACTTACAAATAACTAAGTTATAAATACTCTATTACTTTATGTGCTACTAGAAAAACTAATTTTAAAACCCCATAGGGAACAAAATCATTCTGAATAGGATGATGTGTTCTACATAGTTAATATTCTGTTTAAGATCAATTGCTGACAGAATATTAAAAATGTAGAAATTGCCTTTAAATTCATATTATTTAAGTGAAATTTCTGTTTAACAGCACTGCTCTTAAAATTGTCAAATGTAGCCTTAAGCAGAAAAAGTGGAATTATTTCAGTTTTTTCCATCAGAAACATGAGAAATTTTATTTTCTCCTCAAAATGAAGTAAAATGATGCATTTTACCACAACTTTCTCTTAAATGTTCACATTTACACAATACAAAGCAAAAGTAAAAGGTAAAAGTTCTCTCCTGGTCTAACCTACTTCTCTAGTTAATTCAATAGTTACTATTACCCTTTTCTATTTTCTTCATTTAATTAAATGATGTACTGTATAAATCTCAATCCACAAAATATAAAGTGTGCTATTTTTCCACAACAGAGTAACATTCTAATTCTGCCAGGCTAGTGAAACCTTACTTTTCATCAGTTCCCTATTCTGGGCTGAGTCTGTTTACCCACTGTCAAACTTCTGGCAAGATACATTCTCTACTCCTAATTCCCACTGGGCCCATTAGGCCTCCTATTTCTCTGCCTTCACTTTGATGACCCCACTGGATGCGTGGGTGCCACACAGTTGCCCCTTGCCACGCTGGACCATGGGAATGCTGTGCGACATCCTAGCACTGTATTGTCCAGTACAGGAGCCATTCACCGCGTATGGCTGTGGAGCACTTGAAATACGCCTAGTTAGAATTGAACTCTGCCATAAGTATAAAATAACACAGCAAGTTTTAAAACTATTCTCAGCTTTCAAAATCTTTTTGAGTATTCTGATGTTTATTCCTGGGATTTTCAGAGTTTGGGGATTAGGTAGGGGCAGACAGCTTCTTTTCACCCAGATACTGTTTATGATCTGATAGATTTGGGAGAGGAGCATGAAAAGATTTTACCATTCTCTTGATGTAGTTTCTTAGATATTTTATCTGGGCCAGATTTCTTTCCATTGCCAAAATAGACTAGGATTTTGAAAATCATAAACACATACATACAGGTATCATTTTTCTCTATATTCTGCTTTATGCTCTTTCCCCTAATGAGAGAATGATCATATTGAATCCATGGGAAAAGGTGTAATGGGGGTCAGAAATAACATACCAAGGAAATAAAACAGTTAAATTTTTCAAAGCACTAAGCACATTAACATCAACAAAAAATGATACATAATGGGAAAATATGGGATGTTTATATGATATTATCTTGGTAAAATAACAAAAAGAAAAACTACAAAAAACAAAGGCTATATATATATATTTTCCAAATCATATTCAATATTTCATATGCACTAGTACTCATTCAGCACCTTTTTATTTAATCATATACTATTGATACCTTTCTAAAAACATCACCTATAGATATGTTTGTTCTTTTTAACTGCTATATTTATTCCATGTTATATAAGCAACATAATGAATGGTAGCAATATTTTGCAAGCAAATATACACAATTTCCATATTTATTGTAATCAGTGTAACAAATTTATTATACCAATGATATGATGCATATGTTTAAGTAGACAATAATTATTGTAATAGGCTCTTCTGGACAATGTGAATTTGGATATAACAGAATAGGGAAATGGATTTCAATCATTTTTTATTCTTGAACTGGGCTACATTCCCAAAATTCCTGTGGTCCAAGTATCTTGTATGGCATTGATTGGTAAAAAGTGTGTTAACTACTTAAGAGATTGTTTCAATTACTGCCACCTTTTGTGAGTAGTCAACCACAGGTCCCAGAAATGTTCTCATCAATGCTTAATCCGGAATTCACAACTTCTACCAGATGGCATAAACCATATCACAGGTTGAATAGAGACAGATTTGGATTGGGCAGCTGGATTACCAAAACTATTTAGCCTGATAGCTATGAATGTTAACTATGTTAAGTCACTTTCTTGACATCACTTATTGTGTTCAGAAGGAGTTTCACTTTGTGTCTGTAAGCCATATTTGTAGAAATGGGATTTTAGGGTAAATGTGTGAACACAAATTAAATTTTGATAGATTCTGACAAACTTCTCTAAATATATGTATAAATAATGTACTTGCTCACCAAACTTAATTCCTCCTCCTATTCTGCACATGACTATATTTCTCAGTTTCCTTTGCATTGATCAGGCCACGTCACTGTATATACGTAGATAGATGGATGGATGGATAGATAGATAGATAGATAGATAGATAGATAGATAGATAGATCACAGTTATATACATCACAGTTTCTTTATCCACTTGTTGATTGATGGGCACTGGTGTTGTTTCCATGTTTTAGCAGTTGCAAACTGCGTTGCTATAAAGATGCGTGTGCAAGTTTCTTTTTCATATAAGGACTTCTTTATGTATAGAGATATATATACATATATAGATATATACATATCTATACTATATACATGTATATATACATATACAGATAGATATTGATATCACAGTTTTATACGTAACAGTTTACATATGTATATACAGATAGATATAATCACAATTATATATCACAGTTATATACCAAGGAAACTGTGTTGTGTGCGCATATATATACATATATATGTATGTGTGTGTGTGTGTGATAGAATACTACTCATCCATAAAAAGGAATGAATTTATGGCATTTACAGCCACCTGGATGAGACTGGAGACCATTATCCTGAGTGAAGTAACTCAGGAATGGAAAAAGAAACATTGTACGTTCTCAATCATATGTTGGAGCTAAGCTATGAGGATGCAAAGGCATAAGACAGACACAAAGAACTCCGGGGACTCAGCGGGAAAGGGTGGGAAGGAGGTGAGGGAAAAAACACCATAAATTGGATGGAGTGTAAACTTCTGGGGCAATGGGTGCACCAAAATCTCACAAATCACCACTAAAGAAATTACTCATCTCACCAAATACTGCCTGTTCCCCAGTAACCTATGGAAATTAAAAAAATAAAGTAAATTTAATTGAACAGTTTGTATCAGGTTGCCCCAAATTTCTCTTAATTTGTACCTTTTATATTGTTTGTATTTATTATACTAATATTGCACAATAAATAAAATGTATTTATCCTACCTATAGTATATAAAAGCTTAATATAACACAAAATGTATGTATAAACAGATCATTCTTGAAAACAAACTGGCAATATTTGCCTCTCAAAAATATTTAGATCCCCACCATACTTTTCTCTCACATAACACAGTCACACATTATAGATGTGTACATTTATTTTATGTACACAATCTCACTGCAAACAAATGTAACTTTCAAATAAAGCATAGAAATATTTACAGATTTCATTACTAGCCTCTTTCAATGTAATGTATCATATTAGTTCTATTTGGAACAAAGCCTGCTTGAAAAGCTGAACTATACCATTTTACTGCAACAGACTTATTAGGCCTGTGGATAGGAATGATAAAGTGTGTTATAAAAAGGATTTAGTAAGTTTCTGGGAAAAAGGATGACTGGCTATACAATGCACTGATATCACCTACCAGCTCTTCCACGCACTACTATCCAAATGTACTGAGAGAAACATATCACTGGTCATACTGACAGGTGCTATAAAGCTAAGCTGCCCTTTACTAGTGAATAAAAATAAACCAAAGTAAGGAATAGAAAGTGAATTTTTAAAAGTAAAGTATTTTTTCATGATAATATTTGAAATTCATATTTGTTTTAAAAAGTTAAATTACAAAGAATGTAATCTATATTCAATGTGTAGGCTGAAAGACTTCAGGAGGAAAAATATTTAAAATAACTTTGTTGTGTTTACTGGGGGTACTATTCTATATATACATTTTTTTTTAGAAACATCCAAAATAAACTTATATAGCCCAAACTTTCTTGTGAGATAGCTGAGTATGAGCCACTGAGCAGTTACTTTCCCTGCATCCCATAGGCCTGTGCCTGTGGGATATGAAACATCTAAGTTTAAAATGCTTCCTGTCTAATTATTCCAAGTAAGGGTTTGGCGATACATAATTAAAATGTTTAGCTTCTCAAATTAACCTTATATGAGGCTTATAATTATACAATTATATAATCGTTGTGTTGAGAGGATACACATGTTAAATATTAAATTGCTTAGATTTTTTTAAGTGAAAATAAGTTTATTAAGTAAGTATACCTTACTTAGCCAAAAGAATGGCTACTTTACAGGTAGAGCAGTGGCATAGGCTGGTGGCCTGAATATACTTGTTATTATTTCTTTATTATATGCCAAACAAAGGGTAGATTATTCATGCATTTCCCAGGAAAGGGGCGGGGATTTCCTGGAACTGAGTGTTCCTCCCCTTTTAGACCATATAGGGTATCTTCTGGATGTTGCCATGGCATTTGTAAACTGTCATGAAACTGGTGGGAGTGTCTTTTAGCATGTTAATACATTATAATTAAGGTAAAATGAGCAGTGAGGACAACCAGAGTTCACTTATTGAATAGGAGAATGGAGTGGTGAAATAATGAGAAAAAAATTATAGTTAATCTTAGAGATCCCAGGTTTCATTTCACAGTGCCAGATAAGGGTTTGAAATAATGTTCACCACTAGAAGTATGAAACTGTCTCTAAGCAGTTTATTAAAAGTGGAGGCAAGATTGCTTTTTATTTAAGTCAATATTTTCCAGAAAAGTGATGGATATTGGTCATTATAACAGTCATTCAAAAGTTCTGCTAAAATCAAACAAACGAATGTAGAAAACCAATATTAACATAAGCAGAGAAGTGATTTAAATAAATACAGGCAGAGGGTAGTGCAATTTGTGAGAGATGCAAGGATCCTTAGATAACTAGCCAGAGAAATGATGGTAGGAGTTATGTAAGTTCCAAGGCTGGATATTCACACTGTCAATCAGTACTCAGTCCCGATTTCATCTGAAAGGGAAGGACACCCAGAGCATTGTCGTGATAAATCTTGTTACTTCAAGATTTTGAACTCCTAAAATGTCTGGAAATTTTTTTTTTTTTTAATGCATTATTATCTTGTTTTAGGGAAATGTCTGTGGGGTGTGTGTGTGTTTGTGTGTGTGTGTGTTGCTCAGTTTCTAACTACAAAGCATGACACTGTATCTATGAATCAAATTAAAAATTTGATTAATTTTGAGGTCAATTTGCTAGTGGATTGTTCTGAAAGATCAGGGAGTTAAACCTATGAAACTAGGACATGCAAATGACACTGATTAAAAGTTGTGAAATAAAAAACTCCTTAGTTTTTAACTGTAATTTTAGAATTATAACTTTTAATATGAAACTTTATTAAGATTTTTTTTATGTCTAAAATTCAGGAGAGTACAAATAAACTCTTAGTTTTAAAAAATTTTCTTAATTGAAAACTAATTTAATTGTCGTAAGACAAAAGTGCTTTTAAAATCATTATATATTTACCCATGCTCATTTTTTTCATCTCAGTAAAAATGTTCTAATAATATGCGAAACTTAAAGAGACTGAACTGTAAAGTCTTTCCATGGGAAACATAAAGTTTCAAAGTCTTTATCCTAGAATCAGTAGTTTTGATCTGTTTGAGTCCCAGAGTCTAGAGGCTTAGCCAAGAGTCAGTTGGATCAAAGCCTGTCTCCCTGAACTATGTCAAAAAGAGAATGGTTAATTGTGTTTACTATGAATGGGAGAGAAAGACACCAACAGTATATCTCAAACTAATGAATATGAAATCTCTACTTGAACATAGTGAGAAAAGATCTCTTTTTATACATTATTTTAATGAAAGCACTTCAATACATGAAAACAAAGGATAAATATGAATTGGGTTCTATGAGCTTATTTGAATTAAAGTAGAAAATGGTTGTATGTATACATACATTAAGAATGCTGTTCAAGCTGAGTAGTATCTTTTTATAAAAACTCAGAATATTTTTCTAATAAAATGTTCAATTAAATCATTGAAAGGTGCACCTGCAGTTATGAATAAAATGTTTAATTTAAAATAACAAAAAATTTCCTTCATGATACATATATAAATATATATAGCACATAATGATTTTATATTTTGCTTAATAGCTAATATTTAATTTAAAATTTTTGTATTTACAATAAGTGCTATTTCCTTCTAGGTTAATCAGCAATAAATACCACATAACGCATAATGCTTACATTGAAGTAGTTTTTATCCAAAACCCTAGTGGTTTTCCAGAGAATATCATTCCATAGAAACAAGTGAAGCAATTAATTGGTTTCTGTTTATTAATCCACTTCAGATGTCAGAAAAACATAACCGCAAATATAATACATTTGCACTTTAATCTATGATTAATGCTGATATTTCTGTTATATTCAGTTGACTTGTCTAACAAATGTATGCAAATACATAATAACGATTTGCATGAAAGTCTAAATTAAATCACTAGAGACCTAAATTAAAATAGCAAATTATGTTTATTCATTTATTCAATCAAAATTTATTGACCTCATACTGTTTCAGATTGGAATAAAATGTCTGTCAAGATAGCTAATGTTTTAGCACTTTGAAAATTTTATTGTGTTAGTTTTTAAATAGTCTCATAACTGTCTTAGGTCAATCTATAGAGATTATAATATTTTCAGACCAGATTCTGAATAAACTATTAGAAGCTTTGTTTCCTTTGTTTTGATCAAATGTCACATTTGGGAAATATTCAGCACTGTTCTGTTCTCTCTCTTTTTTTTCTCTGTCAGATTTTTGTTTCAGAGAATATTTTTATTTATATTCATATGATTATTTTTCTCTTTAAATTACTTTATCATGGCAAAATTTACATTCCCTTTAATTCACTCATTTTAATTGTTCTTTTCAATGAGACTTAATAAATTTATTCAATTAGGTGACCATCTCCACATCCCAGTTTAGATTATTCTCTTCACTCCAAAGATCAATCATGATTCCTAACCCCAGACCACTACTAATCTTATTCTATTTTTATAATTTTTTCTTCTCATGAATTTTATAGATTTGGAATCATGCAAAAAGTAGTTGTGTCTGGCCTTTTTTTTGAGGTTTGTTCCCATTATTGCATGTATATAGTGTTTTTCTTTGCGTTTCACAGTAGTATTTTATTTCATTTCAGCAATGTTTCATGGTTTTCAGTATGCAGAAATTGAATTTCCGTTGTTAAAAGTTTTTGTTCATCTTGATATTATTGTGAAAGAAATCATTTCTTAACTTCACTTTTCAAAACTGTAAGTAGTCTATAGAATTATAGTTGATTTTTATATTATAATCGTATATCTCATGTCCTTGCTAAACATTATTATAGGAAAGTAATAGATAACCCTTCCTAAATCCTTAGAAACCTCTCCAGATATAATCATGCCACCACTGAATAAAGACAGTTTTATGTCATCCTTTCCCATCTGTATGCCTTTAATTTCTCTTCTGGGTCTCACTGCATTGTCTTAGACTGCCTATAAAATACATTTGACCCATGACCAATAAAGGAGTTAGGGCCACCAAATCCTCCTACACAGTGAAAAATCCATGTAAAACTTTTGACTCACCGAAAAGTGAACTACTACTAGCCTATGCTGACCTGAAACCTTACGAAAAACATAAACAGTTAATGCTTAAATAGATTAAAATCTACATGTATTTTATGCATTCATGACATGCGTAACTTTTCTTAATTTTTTCAACATCTCTAGACTATGTGGCTCATCTGTCAGGTTTTTCAAACTGTGAGAAAAAAAATCTCCCCAAAATTTTCCAATGTATTTTTGGGAAAAAATTATCCTATATGTGGACCTTCACAGTTCAAACCCGTGTGTTCAGGAATCAACTGCTTTTATTAGCAGTGCAAAGAGTAAACATCCATGCTCTTTTTCCAGTCTTAGGTACAAATTATTCAAACCCATATCATTAAGTATGATGTAAACTGTATGTTTTTCATAGATGCTGTATATTAGGTTAACAATTGCCAAGTTATTCTTAGTTTGTTGACCCATTTAAAAATGAATGGATGCCTAATTTTATCAAATGGTTCTTCTATATCTATTGGGATGATCTTTTGGTATTTTTCTTTTATTCTTTTAATCTTGTGGGTTTTAATAACTAATTTTAAATTGTCAAACAACCTTACATTACTGGAATAAAACACATTTGCTCATGATACATGACTATTTTCTATTGTGCTTAATAGTTAATATTTAATTTAAATTTTTTATTTTTACAAGAAATGCTATTTCATAGTTTCCTTTCTATGTTTTTATCTCATTTGGTATCAGGGAAACATGGGACTTATAAAATGAGTAGGCAAACATTTCTGCCTTCTCCATTTTCTGTAAGAGTCTGTGTAGACATGTATAATTTCTTTATTAGAATTTTAATAGAATTGACATGTTGAAACCATTTGGGCTTGAACTTGTTTAGGGGAAGATTTTTTTTTACTAAATTTGTTTCTTCCATTAATATAAGTTTAATAAGATTTCATTTACCTAAAACGTTCACAAGGATTATTTGTGTGTTGCTAGAAATTTGTGTACTTCATTGACATAATGTTATTAATAATAATATCATCTAATCTTTTTAATTGTTCCAAAATCTGTAGTGATGAAATCTCTCTCATTTCTGATTTTTGTAGCTTCTGTGCATGTGTGTGTGTGTGTGTGTGTGTGTGTGTGTGTGTGTGTGTGTTTCTTTTCTCAGTCACTAATAGGTCTGATAGGTTGTCTACTTTTTATCTTTTGAAATAATTAATTTTGGTTTCTTTTTTTTTTTTTTTTTTTGCTATTTGATCTCATTTATCTTTATTCTGATATTCTGTCCCCACAAACATTTTTCTGTTTGTGTTTCATTTGACATACTCCTCATTTTATAGATACTTAAGATAGAAGAAACTTATATTAGTAGTCTTAAAGTAGATATATTGCTACTTTTCATTTTCAATCAAATCAAAATATTTTCTGATTTTTTTTGTGACTTGTGTTATTTAATTTCCATATACTTGGAGATTTCCTAGATTTTATTCTGCTAGTGGTTTCTGATTAAAATCCAATGAAATTACATAATATATTTTGCATAATTTTAATAATTTAATAATAAGATTTTTTTGACTTAGTATTTGGTTTATCCTAGTCAACGTGTCTTAAGCACTTGATAAAGATGTGTATTCAGCTGCAGTTAGTTAGAGTTCTGTACCTGTCAGTTCAATTTAGTTGATAATTTTATTTAAGTAATCCATATACCTACTGATTTTCTGTCAAGATGTTCTATCAATTACTAAGAAAGCACTACTGAAATCGCCAATTATATTTAAATTTTAATTTATCTTTCCAGTTCTGCAGTGTGTGTGTGTGTGTGTGTGTGTGTGTGTGTGTGTGTGTGTGTGTGTG
>NC_045434.1:47216331-47229239 GCF_002776525.5 Piliocolobus tephrosceles | reverse complement strand
GTGTGTGTGTGTGTGTGTGTGTGTGTGTGTGTGTGTGTGTGTGTGTGCCTAATGTATTTGGGAGTTTTTTTAAGAGCAAATACATTTATAAATGTTATATCTTTCTGTTGCATTCAACCTTTTTAAAATAAAATGTCTCTCTGGGACTCTAATAATATTCTTTTCCTTAGAATCTTTTATGTCTAATAATAATATAGCTACTCCATCTCTTTTATAGTTGTTGTTGCCTGCTATATCATTTATTTTAAATCTAATTGTGTCTTTGAATATAAAAATATTTTATATAGCAAGCACATAGCTACATCAAGTTTTTCTTCATTTTTTTTTTCATCCAGTCTGGAAATTGATTGTCTTGATTAGTATTTAGTTTGCACATTTAATGTAATTATATGTTTGGATTTGGGTTTGCCATGATACTATTTGATTTTTTAAATGTTTATATTTCTTATCTTTTTCATATTTCTGTTCCTTCTTTACAAACCTCTTCTTTGTTAAATAAATATTTTTAGCTTATCATTTTGAGTTCTCTGTTTTTATGAGATTTTTGTTGTTGCTCTAAACTTACAATAAGCATTTTAATGCAATATTTTTATAAAACATAGCAACTACACACTAGTATTATTCCATTCCCTTTTTTTTTTGCTATTATAAACATATACATATTAATGCGCCTAAATACTTCATAAACCCAAGAATTTAGTGATATAAATATTGATTTGGTCAATATTATGATTCTTTTTACTAAGTTAATAGAAGACTGAATAAATTGTACACATATACAGGCAGTCCACATATAATATATTTACCAACATATTACCATTTCTGGTTTTGTTTGTCCCTGTAGATCAGTTACTATATCTGATCCATTTTCTTTTATTATTAGTCCTTCCTTTAGTATTTCTTGTGGGGAAAGTCTGCTGGAAACATATTTTCTGAGTATTTTATTCATCTGAGAATAATTTTATTTAACCTTTTTACTTGAAGAATCCTAGGATGTTTCTTCTGGATAAAGAATTATTGGTTGAGTTGATTTTCTTTAAATATTTTAAATATGTAATTCCAATGTCCTGCTTTTTTTCTTTTTCTAAAAAGCCAGCTGTTTTTAATCACATTGTTCTGTAAACTAAGAATTACAATATTTGGCTTATTTCTCTTTGACTTTCAGCTGCTTTACTATCATATGTCTTTGTGTGATTCATGTTGTGTTTCTTGAACTTCTTTGATTAGTGGATTGTTTTACATAAAATTTAATAAGTATTTGATCACTATTTTCTCAAATGTTCTATCATTTTTCATATCTTCTCTCCTTTCGGGACTTCCATTAAGTTATGTTGGAATGACTGATTGTGTGCCATAGGTCATTGAGTCCCTTTTAATTTTATTTAAGCTCTCTTTTCTATATTTTGGATTAGATAATTTCTATTAATATATATTCAAGTTCACAGATTTTTTTGTTATATCATTTCAGGTCTGTTGTTGGATATAATTAGTGAATGTTTTTCCTTTTAGTTACTGTATTTTTAATCTACAGGATTCCATTTGTTCTTTGTTACAGTTTGTACTTTTCAATTGAATTTCCCTGTTTGTTCATTGTTCACATAGTTTCTTTACTTCGTAGATATATTCTTAATAATTTCTACAAAGTCAGTTTTTGCCAAATGGAACACCCAGAACTCCTCATGTCAGTTTATTGTGACCATTTTCCCCCTAAGTATAGATCACACTTTCTTGTGTCACTGCATGTCTACTAATTTTGTACTGAAAATAGAACATTTTTAATAATACAGTATGGCAACTCTGAATTTAAAAAAATATTTTTCTGAAGGTTGCTGTTTTATTTAATCAAATTGCCAGTACTTAAACAGTAGCATCTGTCCCTCCCATTGTGTTCAGGCACTTATTGAACTGTATAGAATTTTTTAACCTATTGTACATTTTTAAAAAGTCTATCTTCCTAAGGGGTGCTCCTGTATATGAATAGCTTATTGGTCAGACAATGACTGGAATAGATATTGTGCTCAAAAATCTCTGCTAATTAGTTAGTTTTTGGATTGAGGAACACATTTAAAATTGTGACCAGCTTTCAAGATTTCCTTTTCTTTCAGTTTTCTCCAGGTTATCTGATGTCTCAACTGCCTGAATATAGTTTCTTGCTCAGCCAGGAATGTATGGAGAAATTTGCTTATCCCTTTCATAGCTCTCTCTTTTCTAAACTCTTCTATTTAATGTTATGGTTACAGTTGAATCAATTCAGCTAGCAAACCTACAGTTATGCTGCATCCTTTCTTAATGACTCTAACACTTGCAGCTGACAAAGATTTGAGCTTCCCTTTGTCAGTCCAAATCAAGTGTGTTTCCCTCTAAGAAGACAGCTGCTAAAGCTTTTCATTACCATCCTCCTGCTAGAAAAGAAGAGTTCTTACCAATGAGATATCGAGAGAGTGAAGGGAACAATCGCAGATTCACATCTATAGGTTTTCTTTTTCCATGCTGATATCACAATCCAAACAAGTAGTTATGTATAAATATATTTTAAATAACTCTTCAGTATACGGTCTGCTATTGAGTTTTTACATATTATCCCATTACTAATCAAAAGCTGTGTTAGTGCTCTTTGAATATGAGCACAGTTATACTCTACAGCCATAATAAAGTAATTTTGATGAAATAACAATAATCTGTCCAAAGTTACCTCTTACTGAAAGTAAAAAAAAAAAAAAAAGTTGGGGAATAAACAAAATGTAAAGATAGATATTATATATTATGCACAGTAATCTGCGTTTTTCTAATGAAAAGTAAACATAGAACATCTTTAGGGGAAAAAATGATGTTAGTGATTAAAGTTACTCAGAGTGTGTTACATTAGGTGATGTATAAAGAGAAACTCCAAGGAAAGGAAAGGATATTCAAAGATGAGAATCAGACTGAATGTGAGCTCCTCAAGTTCCTATTAAATAGCCAAAAAATGTCGCCAAATCAGAGTTTTTATTTTTTAAGTTGGCATATTTAGGGAAATTATGACAAAAGAGGCAATTACATTTAATTGGAATAAAATGTTGAGCAAGGGCAGGGAGGAGGGTGCAGCTTTACTGTAGAGAAGGAAGAACAGCTCATTTAAATAGTCTTAATTAAATAAAGAACACAACTGTGATTCCTGACAAGCAAGAATTCAATCAATCTGTGATAACCAACAGGGCGAAAAGAAGCAGGAACATATATTCAAGGCAGAGATGCCCACAAGAAGTCTAACCAGGGAGAGCAGTGTTACCCGATATCACCAGCATACCCCTGAGAGAAACCAATGCATGACAAATGCAGTCATTCTATCTTTGGATATATTCATATATGTTTCCTCTGTTGAAATCACATTCTAGACTTCTATATATAGATGAAGAATTAACTATGAGGTTTTCAAATGTATTCTGTATTCCTATGAATAAATGACTTTTTAGGAATTTTCTAAAATATCTTTCAGAAAATAAACTTGTCAGTTTATGCTATCATACATATAATAGCTTCATGTGTCAACAATTCAAATCAACAACAAGTATCTATTAACTCATTAGACAAATAGAAAAGAAAATGGGACCCATCTTTTAAATCTATGTTAAACAATGAAATTTTATGTCCTATAAACAGGTGGTTAAAAAAAATACACTTTTAACTGGTCCAGTATCTAAAAAGATTGCCAATTGTTAGGCTACTCCTAAGATAAACATGAAAGATAACATAAAATTTATTTTGTCTCACTAAATAAATAAATATGAATAAACATTACTGAGAAAATCAGATATCCTTATAGAAAGAAATTATAATAGATACCTTCTTGAAAAAAAAATACATATTGCTCTAATCTATATGAAAATTCCACAACTAATTATGATTGTAGGATTTATTTTTTGTTTTGTTTTTGTTTTGTTTTGAGACACAGTCTTGTTCTGTCACCCAGGCTGGAGTGCAGAGATGCGAACACAGCTCACTGCAGCCTCAATATTTCAGACACAAGCAATTCCACATCAGCCTCCTGAGTAGCTGGAACTAGAGGTGCACACCAGACCCGGTTAATTTTTTAATTTCTTGTAGAGACGGCATTTCACCACATTGCTCAGACAGGTCTCAAACTCCTGGACCCAAGTGATCCACCCACCTCGGCCCTCCAAAGTGGTAGGATTATAGGTCTGAGCCACTATGCTTAGCCATTACATTTATTTATGCATATATATGAATTTGCCATAATGAAAAGGAAAAGTGAAAAACATCAAAAGTTGTGCATAATGGTGATAACGTCTTAGGAAAAGGGAGGGAAGAGATTAGTGGTTTGAATGTATTAATGTATAAATATTATGCTAATTCTTACACTGATATATAATTGCATATTATTATTTTTTAGTTACAATTATATTCCACATATTCTTTTGTAGGAGTATATTCAACATAAAATAAATCAATAGAATAAATTAAAAACAGAGAATTAAAGAGAATTAATGGATTCAATTTTTGTCAGTCTGAATTGAAAATATCCTTGGAGCACGCAATTGTTTTGTACCAGCATTTGGCTATTTCATTCTAAAAAACTCTGGCCACTAAATTTCTCTCTCTCATTTAGCATCATTCATGTCCCAAACAGGTCTTGGCTCTCATTGGGGTTGGCATTATGACTGCGTTTACTGTGTCTTGGGACTCCATCTATGTCTGGTTCTCTTTTTGTCCAGCGTGGCTGGCACAGCCTTTTCTGTACTCCTTGATTTCTTATCTTTTTCTGACCTGAATGTTTTAAAGTGATCCTCTGTTAGGGTTGTTAGGGTTAGACCCTTCAAATTCTGGAACTCTTTTTTTTTTTTTTTTTTTTTTTTTTTTTTTTTTTTTTTTTTACCAGGATGCTGTATAACTTCATGAGCTAACAGTTTGTGGTCAGGGTTGCCTCTGACGTTGAATGATGACTCTTGGGATTGTGGAAACATTTTTAACAGTTGCAACCTACCTGACAGTAGAAATGTATAACTCATTATTTTCTTAGTGTCTTTTCTTTTAGTGCTTTGTTTTCTTTATCCCAAAAATTATACAAACTACGATTAGGCCTTGCCTATGATTGTTTCTGTCTTACTTAATTATCTTTGTCTTGTTGCTTATTTTCTATGGTAGTGCTAAATCATTGGTATGTTTAAATGCAAAGATAATTTACCAAGAAATTACCCGTAAATAAGCCATTGCTTAGATACCAGGTTAGATATATCTTTGAATTCTTAACTATACAATCATAATTGTATTGCCCCAACAATTACTCCAGAAAGCAAAATGTGCACTCTTATTTTTTGACACAATTTTGCATTAATTCTTATTGAATAGAACTCTTTTCACATCAAGATCTTTTAGTTGTATGTTTCAAAATGGACTATAAATCTCTTGAGGACAGAAGTAACACCTCACCCATTTTTTATAATAATTGTTTACAGCTACCTATCACTTCAGTATCTAGCATTGGGCTAGATGGTCTTCCTCCATTAAAAACAAAACAAAACAAAACAAAACAAAACAAAACAAAACAAAAAAAAAAACAATGTTAGGCCAGGTATGGTGGTTCAGGCCTGTAATCCCAGCACATTGGGAGGTTGGGGCAGGATTGCTTGAACCCAGGAATTTGAGACCAGTCTGTGCAATAGAATGAGATCCCATGTCTACAATACTGTTTTAAAAATCTTAGGTATAGTGGTAAGCTGCTGTAGTCCCAGCTACACAGGAAGCTGATGTGTAGGAATAGCTTGACTTCAGGAGGTCAAAGCTGAAGTGAATAGTGATTGCACCACTGTACCCCAGCGTGCGTGACAGCATGGGACTCTATCTCAAAAAAGAAAGAAAAAACAGCAAAGTACAGCATTAATTATGTCTTCACTAAATATCGAGAGCAAGAGCAAGATCACATAGGTACATAGATCACACAGGTACACAGATCAGACTGAAACTTCATGGGCTTTTAATGTTTTTATCTCAATAAAAAAATTAAACTTTGAAACCAACATGGTGAACATCGGAGACCAAAAATTATGATATCCAAATGTCTATTAAAAAAAAAAGTGCGATTTGGTTACACCTAATTTATATCAAGAAAACCTTACCAATTAACTCTATGTTTCTAAGAGTTCGATTATTTTAGTAAATTGTAGTCTGTCCAATGTCTGAAGTGAATAGATATCTACCCATATTTGCCAACTAATATCATTATTCCTGCTTATTCTTGCTAAGGAACTACCGTATTATTCAAGATCTCCTCAGATAGATAGCATTTAGGTAGTGATGCTTTATTGCTGCTGTTCACTATTTGGTGGTCTCTACATGAAAAGAGTGAAGAAAAGCACAAACTAAAATTAATAGCTTTAATTATAACTAGATATAAACATAACAGCAATAATAATTTTATTTCCAACTTCTAACAGGCTCTTAAGTAAAGCCATCTAAATTTTATTAATCAATCTCTAACAAAATTACATAGTATAGCTTAGAATGTATTTAGCCAGGTAAGTGTGGCTTTAAAAGTCAATTACTTAATTAAAGGTGCTTACCAGTATTAGTTCTCTCTGAAGAACTGCTCTATGTGGAACCAGTGGTCTATATTTTACACCACTTTTTGTTTTCTATAACTTGGAACTTTGTGAAAATGACAGTAGAATCTTCTAAAAACTACTAAGCCCACAATCTGGATTTTTTAAAAAATTTATATTGTCAGCAATGGCATTCAATACAACATGGAATACAATTACTATCAGCCATGTGAATAGCTATAAATGATTTCTGCAGACATTGTCCATATCCCACCAAAATAGCTTCCAATCACGTTTAACTTTCAGAGCATTTATTCCTCTGCTTTGGTGTGCTTTTTTTCCTACTACCTGAGCATCTTCAGGGCCTGTCCCTGGACTTCAAAGTAACAAGGAGTTTTGGTTTCTCCTGAGTATTCTTTATCCTTTAACGAATGAATCCCTTATATTTCACAGTTTTCCAGCAAGAAAAAGGGACTTTGTTTGGAATCCAGCACTTGCCCAACTTCCTTCTTGTTCAGTTTTCCCTGTATCCTTACCAATTTTTCATAGGATCACTTGTGTGTAAGCCATAGGAACAGTCATGTGCTTATCTGAGTTTGCTTTTTAGGAAATGGGTAATGACATTTAATCACTGTGTTCCTACCCAAATCTCATTTTGAATTCTAATTCCCCATATTGAAGAAGGGGCCTGGTGGGAGGTGTTTGGATCATAGAGGTGGTTTCTAGTGGTTTAGGACCATCTCCCTAGTGCTGTCTCCTGACAGAGTTCTCAAGAGATCTGGTTGTTTGGAAGTGTATGGCACCTCCCTGTTCACTCTGTCTTCCTCCTGCTTCAGCCATGCCAACTTCTCCTTCTCCTTCACTGTCTGTAATGATTGTCAGTTTCCTAAGGCTTCCCCAGCCATGTTTCCTATACAGCCTGTGGAACTGTGAGTCAATCAAACCTCTTTATTTATAAATTACCCAGTCTCAGATAGTTCTTTATAACAGTGCAAGAACGAACTATTACGATTGCTTCTAATGCATATGCACTGTGATGTTGTATAAACTCAATTAAACTTCACCTACAATCTCAGGATCACCCATGGTCAGGGAATTAAAGAACTAGCATAAAACTTTCACATAAATGTAATCTTCCACTGTAAATCTGACTTACCTCTGTTCAGTATGCTGAGTATCTGTTCTCTGTTTAGGTATCTTTGCTATTTCATCATTCATCAATGATACTTAAAGACAAATGTTGTGTTTTAGTATAGAATCTACAAGTGTTTGTATTATTCAAAGCTTGTTTTTCCAATTATGTTGGACCAAGTGCTTGAAGACCGCTTTCTCAGTAGCTGGATGACAATCATACCATGATTCTTTAACTCTATCCAGAAGACTCCATGTCTCTACATTTTTGCCTAAACACTGCTTTAACACACTTAATTTGTTTTGTTTATCAGTGGAGTGGAGTTGTGAGTCTCTTTTTTGATGAAATCTTTTCCTGGATTTAGTCATGACAGAAAACAAATCCTCCCCACTGTTTGGGACCACATCACTTCTCTTATAATGCCCTTAAACATCTTCCTGGCAGCCTCTGCTCATGAATATTTTTTGCTGAACACATGATATTCAATATTTGATGTTACAATAGCATTATACTTTCAGACTATCACAGCATTATCATACACCTCATTTTATCATTATTATCAAATTAATTTTATGACATGTAACCTTAATTTCCTTTTAGAGAAAAAGTCTGTATAGTCTATCTAGGAGAATGGTCATAGTCATTGGTTTGCCTAACAAATTTGAATACTGTTTCATTCACTTCCATTTCATACACTTAAGATAATTATGTGAAGTTCTATTTTCTTAAACTTGCTTATTGACTATGAGATGTGGTTGAAGTTCTGAATCAACTTCTGTTTCCATAAGATCATTTTAAATCCAGCTTCCTCTTTAGCTCTTTTCTCTTCCCTCTTATTCTGTCACTTTACATTTCAGTACTCAATTAATCCCATAGCATATGACAAAGAATATAAACAAGTATTAATAACATAAATACTTAGAAAGATATATATCATGTTCAAGACAATTAGAAATCAAAATATGTCTTCATTTTCAGTGTGTTTAGTCAAGTCATGAACAAGCTGTGAGGTGTTTGAGGTTTTACCACAGGTATATAGGATTGTCTCAAATATATAATTTAAGAGAAAAAGGGCTCTGGAGGTAAGATGCTGAAAGAAAAAAATCCAGAATAAAAAATTTATGAGACAAAGTTCAAAAATTAGCCATATATATTTAAAGATTCTTTACTTCTTTCTGCTGGAAGAGAAGTATAAGTCCTGATGAGTTTCCAGTGATTTATTTACATGTACACTTAAGTTTATTGCATCAAGAAGTCCAAAACTTACTTGAAGTGGCTTGCAACTTTTTTTTAAAGTAGAACCACCAAAGTAATTATGACATAACAACAGCCTGTTTGATAATAATGGATATAGATGTATCAAAAACAGAAAACAAGTTAATTAGCTTATGTTCCCAATATTATAGTGATGTGATCTTTTTAAATTAAAAATCTATTGAGAACCCCGATAGCTTTAAATAAAATTTTTAAGCAAATAAAGATAATTTTTTCACATGATCCAAATCACTTTTGAGGATTTATTTTGTGTGGCAGATATTTTTATATAGATATTTGAACAGTTGTCCAAAGAGAATAGGTAATAGATTATTGGAGAAAAATGAATCAAATTTCAAAATTTTATTATGTCCCATTTCCCATTCCTCTACCCATCATACACTTCAATACACACATAGACACACACACACGTGCATGTACACACATACACTATGGATGAAATATACTTCTTAATGTTCATGTCTAGCTTCTAATAGCTGTAAAAAGAGAATATACTTTGCAAAATTATAATTTAAAAATCAAAGGATAGCCTGAAAAGCTTCCAGAAAGTAAATATGAGAGAAATATCTGGCTCTTGTACTTAGCTAAGTTGCCAAATAGATTAGAATATAAAAATCAATTTGAAATAACTTTTGAGCTATTGATTGCAAAACATTGTCAATAAGAAGTATGGAATTTCCATTTCTGACCTTTGTTTTCTATTTATTTACATTCCTTATAAGTATACATAAAATAAAATTTTTAATAAATGTCAATGTAAAAATGAAAATCACTTATTCTACAAATTCTTATCCTATTATAATAAAATCATTTAAAAATCACGAGTAAAAGTAAAATTGAAAGCCACCAAACAGGCTTCAGTCGCAGAGCTTATAAAGCAGTAAGATTTGATATATATGGAGCTCCCACAATGGTGTAAATATTGAAATACAGGTAATATCTTGTGAAGAGGTTTTTCATATTTTTGTTTTTCTTGCTCATTTAATTAGATCATTCATTAAAATGTCTTGTATTTGATAGTATAAGTAACTCTTAAAAAATGGAACTAAAACAGCACTTCATCAACTTTTCGCTGATTATTTACTCAGTTAAACTAAGATAGAACATATGGGGAATAAAACCCTTGTTCTCAAGAGTTAAAAGACAAGTAGGGAGATCCATATATCAATGAATACACTTGTGAAAAATAACTAACTTTCTTACCATGCCAAAGTTTTCATGTTGCCTTTTATGAGAGAAATTGAAAAAATGTCAATGGTGTTCCTAATGGAAGAAACTGAAAAACATAAAACTTTTGTCAGATGGAGAAAGCAGCTGGGGTAAGTAGAACTGCAGACAGAAAGATAGTGTGGGCAACATCAAGCGAGGGAAAATTCACAGTTAACACACACTATAAATCCAACTCATCTAGAATCTAGGACATAGGGCTGTCATAGGATCCAAATCCTAAAGAAATGTGTATACAATATAGAAGCAATGCAAGGTTTCTTAGAAGAGCAGTGGCACCACTAGACTTGTATTTTGATATAACCACCTCTCTTCCCTACTGTTTACAAAACAGATATGAAGGTAGGGAGTAAGTCGTAGATAGAGCACAAAAGGCAAGTATCAACAAATTTTTTAAATTCTAGGAAGAAATAATGGCTTGGATTAGATAATAGCTGAAGTCGTGGAAAGAAATCTATATGCTATGGACATGTTTGCAAATATAATGAAAAATGTTTTCATGGATTGGGAAAGGCAGGAAATTATGCTGATATTAATGGTGCATGACACAAATATGATGGTAGCAAAGTGTTATTAAGTAAATCAATTACTTGTAGGGAAGGTTAAGAAAAGAAGAAATATTAGAGGTTACTTTTATTTTAGAGATGATATATTTGAGATAGCACCCGCGTATCATTAGTATATATCTAGTGGAAGGTTACAATTACGGTAAAGAAGTTTAAAAAGCGAAAAGGCAGGGAAAAATAATGTGTGTCCATGACAATTCTACATGCTTCTAAACACGTAATCTCATTTATTTTTCAGGCAGCTTTGTAAGATAACCATCACTATTTCATTCTTAGTATTGAGAAGCTTGAAATTCAAAGTAATTTATTTGTTTTTCCGTAAAGCATCAGAGACAGTAGCTGACAGAATCAAGTCTTCAACCAATCTCCAGTTACCAAAAAATAGTATTTTCCCCTCCAGTATATTGACCCTGTGAAATACGTCCATTTTTGAGTCATCTACTGAAGAAACAAAAATTAGGCGGGGCACGGTGGCTCACGCCTGTAATCCCAGCACTTTTGTGAGGCCAAGGCGGGTTGATCACGAGGTCAGGAGATGGAGACCATCCTGACTAACACGGTGAAACCCCGTCTCTACTAAAAATACGAAAAATTAGCCGGGCGAGGTGGCGTCGCTTGTAGTCCCAGCTACTCGAGAGGCAGGAGAATGGCGTGAACCCGGGGGGCGGGGCGTGCGGTGAGGGGAGAAAACCCCCCCACACCACCCCCCCCAAAAAAAACAAAAAAAAAAAAAAAAAAAAAAAAAAAAAATTAAATTAAACTCATGTTAGTGAATGAAGCCACTTGTGAGTTGGTGAAAGAGCAATATAAAGAAATAGATTTTTGGCCGGGCGCGGTGGCTCAAGCCTGTAATCCCAGCACTTTGGGAGGCCGAGATGGGCGGATCACGAGGTCAGGAGATCGAGACCATCCTGGCTAACACGGTGAAACCCCGTCTCTACTAAAAATACAAAAAACTAGCCGGGCGAGGTGGCGGGCGCCTGTAGTCCCAGCTACTCCGGAGGCTGAGGCAGGAGAATGGCGTAAACCCGGGAGGCGGAGCTTGCAGTGAGCTGAGATCTGGCCACTGCACTCCAACTCGGGCGACAGAGCAAGACTCCCTCTCAAAAGAAAAAAAGAAAAAAAGAAATAGATTTTTATAAACTGTTATGACAGCTGGACAAATGGATGAACCATTAGAAATGATTGCTCAAAAATATACAAAAATGACTCAAAAGGAAGACTGCTGCATCTGAGGATGACACTAGATGTATGAGTTCAAACTCACAACTGCATTGCACGGATTGGGAAGGGGAATCACCACTAGAATTGTCCCTTGAAATGAGAGAAGTAGGAGAATCAAACTTGAAATGATGCTACAGGTAGCCATTATATTTATAAAATATTACTTGCTGATAAATGTAAGAAGGAACAAAAAGAAATAAGAAAACAGAAAAAAAAAAGTGTGTATAAAGGGGTGAAGACAAATGTAAATCATGATTTAAAATAATAGCCTATTTAACCTTATTACATCTTCCAAATGTTGCAATCATGCATCCAAGTGACAGAACCTAATTGTTATCCAAATTTGTAGCTCTAAAGTAATTTGGACAACTTATTTTACTAAGAGGAGGATGACACAGATGTTTAGTAAGCTAATCAATGACATCCTCCATCAAGAAAATAGGATGAGTACAGTCATGCTTGATTTAAAGCAGAATAGGAAAAAGAGATACCGGTGTCAACGACAGATAAAATATAGGCAGAAATAAAGAATGGGAATAACTGTAACACTATTAAGGAAGTTTTCTTTCCCTCTTAGAAGTTATTAATTTAAGAACAAGAGATATATCTATATAGAATATGGTCACAATTTGTGGGGAAAATAAAAGATAAATATAACTGAAAATATAGTTTTGTAAACATTTAGGTTACTACTGATTCAAGAAATGATTTCACTAAACTATTAAGGGCAGACTGTAGATTTTAGAAGAAGATTTAATGTTTTTAAGTAAGAGAAATATAATATAATTCCAAACTAAAGATTTATGAAAGTATGGCCTGTTTTTGTTTGAGAAACACCAGAGAATATTTCTAGCCAAAAGGAAAGTAGCTATTAGAGACTTCCTAAATGTTAATGAGTAGAATAATTACTAAAGTAAGAGCCAAGAAATGGAGACAAATTTCAAATTA